>NW_027195081.1:317500-355000 GCF_038502225.1 Cherax quadricarinatus
TGGGGTCTAGCCCCCACTTCAAGAGTTGTGGTGGGGGTCTAGCCCCCCGCTTCAAGAGTTGTGGTGGGGGTCTACCCCCCGCTTCAAGAGTTGTGGTGGGTACCCCGTCAACATGGCTGTGGTTCGTACCCTGGACTACATGCGGCCAGTAGAACATCCTGGTTGATCAGGTCCTTATGCACTAGGACACCTAGCCAAGGACTGGTCCTGGACCCCCGAAATACCCTCCAGGTGGAGGTAATTGTGTGGATGTCTCCCAAGTTGTGCTGGAACAACCTAACACCTAATTACCTACACTGTTTTGACATTTTTAATAGTATTATCGCCACTTTGTACGTACTATTCTATAGGAAATTTACATTGCTTAAGATAATGGGGATTTCCATCTCACACACACACACACACACAGTAGTGGAGGCAGGATCCATACATAGCTTTAAGATGAGGTACGAAAAGGTTTTGGAGCAGAGAAAGGACATAGGAGCGACAAGCGAAGAGGCAGAGCCAGGATCTGTGACTCGACCCCTGCAACCACAAATGGACGAGAACAAATAGGTAAGTGTACACACACACACACACACACACACACACACACACACACACACACACAAAGAAAAAAAACACAGCTGTACTACTGTAAATAAACAATAACAGGGACGTTGTCACTGTACTGGACTGGACAATGACAGTGAATGCAGCCCTGACTTTCCAGTAGGAAGGTAGACGTACAGTGCTGGAAAACAAACCAGTGTCTCTGAAGGATACGCTGAGGTAATGGAGAATATAACCAAATTTATTAGCCACAGTAAAAAAATATGTAATGAGCTCCATAGTTGGGTTGGTAGAGCACTCAGCTCGCACACTGAGGTCCGTGGATCGATCCCCGGTACGGGTAGAAACATTTGGACGTGTTTCCGTAAGACTCCTACTTTCCTTGATCACCTAACAGTAACTAGGTCACCTGAGTGTTAATAGACTGGAGTGGGTTGCATCCTGGGCAACAAAATTAACCCAACTTGCCCGAAATGCTCCTAATAACCAGCAACTTTTTAAACAATAAGTCACTGATGTCAGCTATGGTCTGTATAAGTTGAATCATGTACTTGTAAAAACAAAAAAATATCAATATTAACTGACGATATATCTCACGAAGCACTGACTTTCTTCGTCTGGAAAAATGCCAAGAAAAGAAGGAATTAACAAGATTTTCTTGAAGAATGAGACACTTATGCAGCATATGGGAATCTTTATTCAGGAAACGTTTCGCCACACAGTGGCTTCATCAGTCCAATACAAAGGCGAAACTTGAAGAAGGAGAATGAGGTAATCAGTCCCTCAACCTTGAGTCGATGTGGACTGAACACATCGACTCAAGGTTGAGGGACTGATTACCTCATTCTCCTCCTGTTCTTCAAGTTTCTCCTTCGTATGGACTGATGAAGCCACTGTGTGGCGAAACGTTTCCTCAATGAAGATTCCCAAGAGTTGTATATGTGTCTAATTTAACAAACTCCCGAGTACAGTTATTCAGGCTGAAACGTTGTGTAGTTTTAAAAATAGGTTAGATAAATACATGAGTGCGTGTGGGTGGGTGCGAGTTGCACCTGACTAGCTTGTGCTGCTGGGTCTGGTGTCGTGCTCCTTCCTTGAGTGGAGGTGACCAGACTGGGTGGGTCATTGGGCTAATCCGGGGGAGGGGGGGACATGGACCTGCTCCGCATGGGTAAGTAGGCCTGTTGCAGTGTTCTTTCTTTGTTATGTTCTTATGTTCTTGTAAAGTGCCGACAAATTGGTGAATAAGACGTGTGGAACACTGGGTATCAGTCCACTACTAAGTTGCACATGCATCTTACTCACCAAGCATTTTAAATGCACAAAATTTACGTTGTATACATAGGAGAGAGGAGCTTACGACGACGTTCGGTCCGACTTGGGCCATTTACAAAATGTGCCTTTGTAAATGGTCCAAGTTGGGCCGAAACGTCGTTGTAAATGTCTCCCTATGTGCGGGTTATTTATGTATTGCTCCAATCACGGTACTGTACACTTTTTATTATTTACATATTGACTAGTATTCAGTTACTTTATTCAACTACCCACAGTCATCTAAAATACCCAGAATAAACCACAAGAAGTGGCTGCTCGAGTCCACACACTAGAAGCAAAAGCGGGGATACTAGATTCATTTTTTTTTATATTTTATTTAGATGACAGTACATATACAGAGTACATACAATTATTAACTAGATTAATTACAATGGATCTAGGAATACCTAAAATTAAGGAGACAGTGGGATGGTCTAGGAAGAAATATCAGGTTTAACAAATGCTGCAAATGAGGCATTTAAGGGGGACGTCAGTTCCTAAGTTTTCTAATAACATTTTAATTTTTCCACTACAGTGGAACCTTGCATAACGATCACCTCCCAATGCGACCAATTATGTAAGTGTATTTATGTAAGTGCGTTTGTACGTGTATGTTTGGGGGTCTGAAATGGGCTAATCTGCTTCACAATATTCCTTATGGGAACAAATTCGTTCAGTACTGGCACCTGAACATACTTCTGGAATGAAAAAATATCTTTAACCGGGGGTCCACTTTATAATCTACTTTGTCAATAATTACTATGGCATTTGCTTTGTTTTTTAAGGTGAAGTCCAGGATCTTTAATTAATTCCTGGTATAACTTAACAAGTCTTTGTGGATAATTGTGTTGCTGAGGTCTGAGTACTGCAACACAATTGTCCTCAAGGATTTGTTAAGTTATACCTTGAATTAAGTAAATATCCTCGACTCAATCTTACGAAACAAAGGAAATATGATAGTAATTGGAAAAGGTTGAAGATCCTTGATCTGTATTCCCTCGAACGCAGGCGAGAGAGATACATGATAATATACATTTGGAAGGTCCTGGAGGGATTGGTACCAAACCTGCACCCGAAAATCACTCCTTATGAAAGCAAAAGACTCGGCAGGAGATACAACATTCCCCCGATGAAAAGCAGGGGCGATACGAGTACACTGAGAGACAACACAATAAGTGTCCGGGGCCCAAGACTGTTCAATTGCCTCCCAGCATACATAAGGGGGATTAATAATAGACCCCTGGCTGTTTTCAAGAAGGCACTGGACAGGCACCTGAAGTCAGTACCTGACCAACCGAGCTGTGGTTCGTACGTCAGTTTGCGTGCGGCCAGCAGTAACACCCTGATTGATCAGACCCTGACCCACCATGAGGCCTGGTCTCAGACCGGACCGCGGGGGCGTTGACCCCCTTAAACCTCTCCAGGTAAACTCCAGGTAACGCAGATTATAGTGGAGAAAATAAACACGTTATTAGAAGACGGGGGAATTAACGAGCCTCTTAAAAAAATCGGATCCGTATTATTCCCTGTACATGTGAACAACGTAACTATGCACATTACAAACCATACCACGGGCGGGATTTGAACCCGCGGCCAGAGAGTCTCAAAACTCCAATCGTGTCCAACTGCAATCGTGTCATTACGAATTCGTGAGTTACGCACATTACACCTTGTTTAATCCTATTTACAGATAATTACGGTAATATAAATGTATGTTAGAGATTAAGCTAAGAAACTGTAATATTATTGAGAAAACCGTGGCGAGTTTAGTCAGGTGTGTGTAGCATTTCTGTACACACCTGACTTAACTCGGTTACGTAAATTTGTTGACAGGGACGTTTTCTGGAAATTAGACAGTGTTGCTATAGTTACATACGACAAAACGCTTATATGAGAATGTCAAATAAGACCATAAAAGGGCACATGAAAAAAAAGACGAGAATTAGACAGGAAAAAACACAGAACAGCTGGACAAAGAGGACGAGGAATACCAGGAGATAGAGAAAGATAGAAGTTATAGATTGTGAGAAGTCATTCGGTGTTATAGGAAATAAAGATAGACAAATGTTGTAGTGTTTAATTCTTCAGTCTCTCATCACGGTAATGTGACCTATTGTGGAGGGTCACAAACCTGATCTCACCACAGTCATGTGACCTATTGTAGAGGGTCACATATCTTCTCACCACAGTAATGTGACCTATTATGGTCACAAACCTCACCACAGTATTGTGACCTATTGTAGAGGGGTCACAAACCTCACTACAGTGATGTGACCCAGTTTCGGGTAAGGAAAGGCTTGTGTCCACAGTAATGGTGATTAAGATATATGTTCAACAGTTTGGGTTCTTTCTTGTTAAAGCATTTCAACAGTGGGCTTCTTCAGTCAGAGGCAGGAGGTGTAGTAGCAAAATGAAGTTGATGGAATCAGTCCACCAACTTTGGAGAAACAATAATGGACTCTCTGACCGCGGGTTCTATCCCCACCCGTGGTATGGTTTGTTTGCAATCGTGTCATTACGATTTCGTGAGCCAATAATGGACTGTTTACCTCTTAATTTCAGCACTAAAACTTGCTACCTCTGTATTTGACTGAAAAAGACAAACGTGTAGGCGAAACGTTGCAACACTCTAGATACCCAAATGTTGCACACGTGTCTTGACTTGTTATTTTATACAATTTTCAACAGCACAGTAACGCTGGCTGACGTATGGCACATATCCCGTGACAATAACAACGGCCAGATCTATTGTTCATATATATTCTGCAACAAACTAAGTGGAACACTTGTTTGTATTCACCAACAGCTGCCTTGCTTGCAACATTTGCACGATTCCATTCATTTTCCACAGTTTGGTGCCATTGATCAGAATCCCATGTTCTGTTGTTTGAGTTCCCTGTGCATGCCTGACCCCTCAAGGAAGGTTCCTTGATGTTGGTGAGGGGCTCTTGATTTAGGGAATTGAATCTGTGCTCCAGTTCCCCGAATTAAGCCTGAATGCCTTCCACATCCCCCCCAGGCGCTGTATAATCCTCCGGGTTTAGCGCTTCCCCCTTGATTATAATAATAATAATAATGTGCATGCCTGATTGCACAAGTCAACCAGTTCACCATACATAACTTTTTCTTTCTGGCAGAGAGCCATGCGTCACTTTCTGCACGATCTAAATCGCTCTATGTCAATATTACCTGATTTAGGCAATCTAAGAATGGCCTAATATAAATGAATCTATATTTACTTGGTATAGTGTTTGTTAGGAAATAAGTGTTTCGTGACGCAGGTCATTAGTTATATAGCCCACAGATGGAGCTTTTGGCCATCTGACTGAGGCCTTCCACTGGCTTACCGGTCCATCTCTTTATCAATTAGTGGTATTATATATTAACAATGGTACTTATATGTAGGAAATTGCATACACGGGCGGTTTGCATCTCGTTTGAGGCAATAATTACATACCTACAATAAATACAAGTATATACCGAGAGGGGAATATTTTAGCGTATATACACTTATTTTAATTCCAGTTTTAGAGAATGAAATATTCTTGTATGGTCAAAAGACTATTGTGCAGCATAAATGGCCCTTATGTGGGCGATAGGCTTTCAAGACAGCGTCTGCAACGTTGAGTTGCCTAGAAAGGAGGTGCTGCTCCTTGGAACAAGATCCTGTTACCAGAATGATTATTTTTATTAATATATCTATTTCTACCAGTACATGTATGAGGTATACAGACCATAGCTGACATCAATGACATACTACTATATAGAAAGTCGCTTGTTATGCTGAGCATTTCCCGCAAATTAGGTCAGTTTTGTCCCCAGGATGCGACCCACATTAATCGACTAACACCCAGGTACCCACTTTACTAATGGGTGAACAGGGACAGCAGGTGTCTTACGGAAGCACAACCCTAATTTTTTCCAGCCGTACCGGAGTTGGAATCTCCGGTACGGCTGGAAAACTCCGGACCTCAGTGTGTGACTTGAGTGCGCTAGCGATCGAGCTACGGGACACCATGATAAGAACATAAGAACATAAGAAAGGAGGAACACTGCAGCAGGCCTGTTGGCCCATACTAGGCAGGTCCTTTACAATTCATCCCACTAACAAACATTTGACCAACCCAATTTTCAATGCTACCCAAGAAATAAGCTCTGATGTGCAAGTCCCTCTCAAATCCAACCCCTCCCACTCATGTACTTATCCAACCTAAATTTGAAACTACCCAAAGTCCTAGCCTCAATAACCCAACTAGGTAGACTGTTCCACTCATCAACTACCCTATTTCCAAACCAATACTTTCCTATGTCCTTTCTAAATCTAAACTTATCTAATTTAAATCCATTACTGCGGGTTCTCTCTTGGAGAGATATCCTCAAGACTTTGTTAATATCCCCTTTATTAATACCTATCTTCCACTTATACACTTCGATCAGGTCTCCCCTCATTCTTCGTCTAACAAGTGAATGTAACTTAAGAGTCATCAATCTTTCTTCATAAGGAAGATTTCTATGCTATGTATTAATTTAGTCATCCTACGCTGAATGTTTTCTAACGAATTTATGTCCATTCTGTAATATGGAGACCAGAATTGAGCTGCATAATCTAGGTGAGGCCTTACTAATGATGTATAAAGCTGCAGTATGACCTCTGGACTTCTGTTGCTTACACTTCTTGATATAAATCCCAGTAATCTATTTGCCTTATTACGTACGCTTAGGCATTGCTGTCTTGGTTTAAGGTTGCTGCTTACCATAACCCCCAAGTCCTTTTCGCAATCTGTATGGCTAAGTTCTACATTATTTAACTTATAAGTGCTAGGGTTATGGACACTTCCGAGCTTCAGAACCTTGCATTTATCTACATTGAACTGCATCTGCCACTTTTCTGACCAAGAGTAGAGTTTGTCTAAATCCTCCTGAAGTTCCCTAACATCTACGTTTGAATCAATTATCCTACCTATCTTCGTGTCATCGGCGAATTTGCTCATATCACTAGTAATTCCTTCATCAAGATCATTGATATATATTATAAACAACAACGGGCCCAAGACTGATCCCTGTGGAACGCCACTTGTTACTGATCCCCACTCGGATTTAACCCCATTTATGGACACTCTCTGCTTCCTGTCTGTGAGCCATGATTCGATCCACGAGAGCACTCTTCCCCCAATGCCATGAGCTGCTACTTTCTTCAACAGTCTTTGGTGCGGAACTCTATCAAATGCCTTACTAAAATCTAAGTAAATAATATCAAATTCTTTATCGTGGTCAACAGCCTCAAAAGCTTTACTGAAGAAAGTTAATAAATTAGTTAAACAAGACCGGCCTCTTGTGAATCCATGCTGAGTATCATTAATCAAGCTATGCTTATCGAGATGGCTTCTTATAATTTGAGCTATAATTGACTCTAGTAATTTGCCTACAATTGAGGTCAGGCTTATTGGGCGGTAATTTGACGGTAACGACTTGTCCCCTGTTTTAAAAATAGGAATTACATTAGCCATCTTCCACATATCAGACACTACACCTGTTTGAAGAGATAAATTAAAAATATTAGTTAATGGTTCACAGACTTCCATTTTGCATTCCTTTAGAACCCTTGAAAAAACCTCATCAGGACCCGGTGACTTATTTTGCTTCAGTCGGTCTATCTGCTTCACAACCATTTCACTAGTGACTGTGATGTTACATAATTTATCTTCTTCTGGCCCACTATAAAAATTAATTACCGGAACACTACTAGTGTCTTCCTGTGTAAAAACCGAGAGAAAATAATTATTTAAAATCGAGCACATTTCATTCTCTTTGTCAGTAAGATGCCCATAGTAAACATGCCCAGTTATTGAACTTGTCTACAGTAATTGTATTATTGAAACGTTTCGCCTTTACAGTAGATTTCTTCAGTCAAATTTTCACCTTGTTACTCTCATTATGGTAATGACACGATTGCAAATGAAACATACCACGGGCGGGGCTCGAACCCGTGATCATAGTGTCGATCTGGAGTTTCATGACTCTGATCGCGGGTTCTAACCCCGCCCGTGGTATGGTTTATGGTAAACCTTCCAGTATACATACTACTCCTAAGTAAAATATACATAGATTTGCATACTTATTCATAAGTGTACTAACAGTCATTTGTGTACATGTCGATTATGTATGTGCAAGTGCTTGAAACAACCCTGAGTAAACCAATGGTCATGTAAACCGAGGGACGTGCAAACCGAGGGACGTACAAACCGAGGGACGTACAAACCGAGGGACATGCAAACCGAGGGACGTGCAAACCGAGGGACGTACAAACCGAGGGACATGCAAACCGAGGGACGTGCAAACCGAGGGACGTACAAACCGAGGGACATGCAAACCGAGGGACGTACAAACCGAGGGACGTGCAAACCGAGGGACATGCAAACCGAGGGACATGCAAACCGAGGGACGACAAACCGAGGGACATGCAAACCGAGGGACGTACAAACCGAGGGACGTGCAAACCGAGGGACGTGCAAACCGAGGGACGTACAAACCGAGGGACATGCAAACCGAGGGACATGCAAACCGAGGGACATGCAAACCGAGGGACATGCAAACCGAGGGGCATGCAAACCGAGGGACATGCAAACCGAGGGACGTGCAAACCGAGGGACATGCAAACCGAGGGACATGCAAACCGAGGGGCATGAATACCGAGGGACATGCAAACTAAGGGAAGTCACAACCTTAGGTTAAGTATTGTGTACAAGGACCACGGTTCGAATCTCGTCCCGGCATTCCTTCTATTCTTAAAGATACAGGTCAATATATTACAAAAACAGCAAAATTATACCATATATATTGCTATCAGCATTATATATTCACTGGTTTAACTGGTCTAATATAAAAATATCTGTATATTATTCCTGGGCTATATTACCATAACCATTTCATAATAATATAACAATGCCAACGTGGGCAGCTGACCTAATAATTTTTTTCGATTTTCTCCCACAACGCGTCCAGAAGCAATGACCAAAAGATAGAGTATGGAGATACAAGCATATATATGGAGATACAAGCATATATATGGAGATATAAGCATATATATGGAGATATATACATATATATGGAGATACAAGCATATATATGGAGATACAAGCATATATTTGGAGATACAAGCATATATATGGAGATACAAATATATATATGGAGATACAAGCATATATATGGAGATATAAACATATATATGGAGATACAAGCATATATATGGAGATACAAGCATATATATATATGGAGATACAAGCATATATATATGGAGATACAAGCATATATTTGGAGATACAAGCATATATATGGAGATACAAGCATATATATGGAGATACAAGCATATATATGGAGATACAAGCATATATATGGAGATACAAGCATATATATGGAGATACAAACATATATATGGAGATACAAGCATATATATGGAGATACAAACATATATATGGAGATACAAGCATATATATGGAGATACAAGCATATATCCATGGGTACTGTGGATTCGCTATTCAATGAACAGGTATTGGCCAGTGGCATCCATTTGTTGCAAGTGTTATTGTCTTGTCTGGCTATTGTCTCCTCTTGATTGATGCTCCTGCAACATCGTCCTCAACTCCACAAACTATCGCCTATTTTTTTGGGGGCGAAGTTCCTGTTTTATGTAAAATAAAATACCAGTGAAAAATGTGTTTTCCAATAAATTTACTTATATATGTGAAATTTTTATAATTATCTCACCATATATATATATATATATATATATATATATATATATATATATATATATATATATATATATATATATATATATATATATATATACACAGTGGACCCTCGAATTTAGTCGTGCCTTCTCTGTATGCAAAACTATTTTTATCTATAAATGTATTTTTTTGTTAATATTTCCCATATGAAATAATGTAAATTCAATTAAACCATTCCAGACACCCAAAAATATTAACAACAAAATACATTTTATAGATAAAAATAGTTTTGCATACAGAGAAGGCACGACTAATTTCGAGGGTCCACTGTATATATATATATATATATATATATATATATATATATATATATATATATACATATATATATATATGTACATATATATATATATGTCGTGCCTAATAGGTAAAACTGGTCAATTAGCAAGAACTCATTTAAAATTAAGTCCTTTCTAAAATTTTCTCTTACACGTTTAAAGATATATTTTTTTCATTAATGTTAATGTAAAAAATTTTAATTTTGCACCAAAAGAATCTTAGAAAACTTACCTAACCTTATTATAACAAGAACAATTTATTTTAGCCTAACCCAACTAAATATATTTTAGATTTGTTTACAATAATTTAATACTAAACAAACACAGTGAAATATATTTTTTTCGTTAGGTTCAGAATGATTTTGGCGAAATTATTGCATACAAAAATTTTCACTTGTCCTATATGGCAAGATGAACGTTGCTATTTAAGCCAAGATCGCAAGTTCTGCCTATTCGGCACGACATATATATATATGTATATATATATATATATATATATATATATATATATATATATATATATATATATGTCGTGCCGAATATTTAAAATTGGTCACTTAGCAAGAACTCGTTTAAAATTATGTTCTTTTTAAAATATTCTCTTGTTTAAAGTTTTTTTTCATT
This sequence comes from Cherax quadricarinatus, assembly GCF_038502225.1. NCBI lineage: Eukaryota > Metazoa > Arthropoda > Malacostraca > Decapoda > Parastacidae > Cherax > Cherax quadricarinatus. The sequence continues at coordinate 328,059 of NW_027195081.1, forward strand.
TATGTTAATGTAAAAATTAATAATTTTGCACCAAAAGAACCCTAGAAAACTTACCTGACCTTATCATAACAAGCGCAATTTAATTTAGGCTAATCCATCTAAATATATTTTAGATAAGTTTACAATAATTTAATAAACACAATATTTTTTTTTCATTAGGTTTAGAATTATTTTTGCAAAATTATTGTACACAATTTTTCGCTTGCCTTATTCGGCAAGAAGAACGTTGGACATAATTATATAAGCCACTGGATGGTATACCCAAAATGTTGCACGTCTGTCTTAAAATGTACAAGGTATACGTATACAATAAGTATACCAAGTACATGTAAAATGTTGCACGTCTGTCTTAATTTCACATGTACAAGGTATACAAGTACATGTACAAGGTATACAAGTACATGTACAAGGTATACAAGTACATGTACAAGGTATACAAATACATGTACAAGGTATACAAATACATGTACAAGGTATACAAGTACTTGTACAAGGTGTACATGTACAAGGTATACAAGTACATGTACAAGGTATACAAGTACATGTACAAGGTATACAAGTACAAGGTATACAAGTACAAGGTATACAGACCATAGCTGACATCAGTGACATATTACTATATAGAAAGCCGCTTGTTATGCAGAGCATTTCCCACAAATTAGGTCAGTTTTGCTCCAGGATGCGACCCACACCAGTCCACTAACACCCAGGTACCCATTTTTTACTCTTGGGTGAACATACACAGTGTAAGGAAACACATCCAATGTTTCTTCCCTCGCCGGGAATCGACCCCGGACCCACACCGTGTGAAGCTAGAGGTTTTACCACCAGGCCACGGGCCACCTCATAAAGGCTTCACCTTTACTCAGACATATTACAACCCCTTTTAGTTATATTTACAGTAAGAACTGTAACACATCACCAGAGGAATGGAATTTAAATATGTTAGACCCAAAACAAAGAGGAACTCCAATATCAAGGTTCGAATCCTTTTAAGACTGCATATAGTCCTTGATCCCTTGAGACTCCTTTAAGAGTTAATCCAACCTAAATGTTTCGATCTCACAACCTTCCTTCTCCCTGTACGTACATGTATGGTTTTAAATTCAGTATATTGTATGCCTTGCAGGGTCTACCTACCTGGAGGGTCCACGACCAGGCCTTCCGGTGGATCAAGACCTGATCAACGAGGCTGTTACCGCTGGCCGCACGCAGTCCAACGTACGAACCACAGCCCGGCTGATCCGGCACTAACAAACAGTATATTGCATGGCAGCATATTGTGTGGTAAATACAGTATGTAGAGTTATTCTGAAGACGTTTCGCTCAATCTTGGTATCACTCAGCACATTACGGAATCTCATCTGAATAAACCTTGCTCTCACCAGGGTATTTATCAATTAATGCAAACACATGGGAACTGATTCTTTGGTGGTAAAGCTTTCGTTAGTGGGATGGATTGTGAAGGACCTGCCTAGTATGGGCCAACGGGCCTGCTGCGGTGTTCTTTCTTATGTTCTTATAAGTGGAGAAACGCAGCAATAGACGACATGATCAGATGTGGTCGGGGCCCAGTATATGTAACAGATATGGCTGGTAGACATTCTGTGCCAAGACTGCATTGTGCTATGTCATGTATCAGTACATTAAGTGTATAATCCGACAACTTGATAAGAGATATAAAACAATAAGATCTCTCTCATTGTAGGCCCCGACCACATGTGACCACGCCTACTACTACCGCATCTCCTCTCTTTAGAGTCACAGTTATGCAAATCTCTGATGGGAAAAGCTAATCTCTGAGACGTATTAGGCGTTGCTCATGTTTCTTATGTATCAGCCATAAGAAGTGGGATATATATATATATATATTATATATATATATATATATATATATATATATATATATATATATATATATATATATATGTATATATATATAAGAAAGAGAGAAAGAGAGAGAGAGAGAGAGAGAGAGAGAGAGAGAGAGAGAGAAAGAGAAAGAAAGAAAAAGAGAAGGAAAAAGAGAAAGAAAAAGAGAAAGAAAAAGAGAAAAAGAGAAAGAAGAGAAAGAAGAGAGAGAGAGAGAGAGAGAGAGAGAGAGAGAGAGAGAGAGAGAGAGAGAGAGAGAGAGAGAGAGAGAGAGACAGACAGACAGACAGAGAAATACAGATACAGAGATACAAAGAATTACAGATAGATGAACAGATACAGAAAGATGCAGAGATACAGATATTCAGATAGATACAGAGAGATACAAAGAGAGAGATAGGGAAGAAGGGGTATAAGGTAGATACCCAGGTGATAAAAGCAACCCTTTTAACGCTGAGAGAAGAATGTGTCTGTTGTTTACAGTTGGCAGAATAAACAAAAGAGCGCTTGTATGCAGGTGGGGGGGGCGTGTGACGAAGTGGGCGGAGCCAGGAGGCGTGGCTAAGGGGCGTGGCCCAGAGGGGGGCGTGGCCACCCCAAGTGATCAGCGTGAGAAACGAGAGGAAAAGGAGTCACGGAAAAGGGGGAAATGGTATTCAAAGGTGAATTTGAGAGGGGAATCTGAGAGGGGAAGCAGCAGCAGCAGAATCCTTTGTTGTCAGCAGTAATTATTTTTAACAGAAGGCCGGCTGCCGGGTCAATAAGCCCCCGGCAGCCGGATGCAACAAAGGTGCCATAACGTCACTCAGGATATTGCACGTGCAACCCCAATCCCGCTAATGGAGCCGGCCGCCTGCACGGTGCTGCCATCTGTGGTACCGGCCGCACTCTGACCCCTCTGTGACAATCCCAGCTGGTGTATGAACTCCGGCAGCTGGTGCAGTTATCCTCAACTCGCAGCTGGTGCTGCCACCTGGACTTCTGTCTCGCCTGAAACCACCTGGATCCGAGTTTTGCATGATACCACCTGCTGTCATCTGTATCTCCATATTGCCTAAGAAACCATCTGTTTATCTGTACCTCCATCTAGCCTGCTAAGAAACCACCTGTTTTCATCAGTACCTCCGCATTGATTGCTAAGAAACCACCTGCTTCCATCTGTACCTCCGTCTTGCTTGCTAAGAAACCACCTGCTTCCATCTGTACCTCCGTCTTGCTTGCTAAGAAACCACCTGCTTCCATCTGTACCTCCGTCTTGCTTGCTAAGAAACCACCTGCTTCCAACTGTATCTCCGTCTTGCCTGCTAAGACCACCTCCTTCCAATACACGTCAAGTCCTGCCCTTTACAAGACCTGACTATCTGTACTAAGTCTGCATCCTCATCAGTTGTCAACTGGTAATCATTCGATTGATGCTGCTCCTTCAAGCTCCCAAACCAGTAGAGGCGAGAATTGAAATAACGTGCTATCAACATTGATTTGATTTTGCCGTCTAAGTGGCTAGTTGATTGTGTATCTCGTATCCATCCTGTGGATGGTAGTGGCTAGTTTGTGTACCTCATATCCATCCTGTGGATGGTAGTGGCTAGTTTATTGTGTACCTCATATCCATCCTGTGGATGGTTGTGGCTAGTTTATTGTGTACCTCATATCCATCCTGTGGATGGTAGTGGCTAGTTTATTGTGTACCTCATATCCATCCTGTGGATGGCAGTGGCTAGTTTGTGTACCTCATATCCATCCTGTGGATGGCAGTGGCTAGTTTATTGTGTACCTCATATCCATCCTGTGGATGGTAGTGGCTAGTTTATTGTGTACCTCATATCCATCCTGTGGATGGTAGTGGCTAGTTTATTGTGTGCCTCATATTCATCCTATGGACGGTAGCGCAAGAGCATATGGATACACAAAAGGCATAGGAACTAGGCCCCAGAAGGGTTTACTGGAGTACATTTGGATTTATATCTATAGTTCACTAATCTACTGCAAGCAAATTTAGTTATTTTGCATGTATATCTGGTATTTTACATTGTACATCACAGCCTTATGAATCTTTGTCATGCCATTCACATGTACAAGAAACAGCATCGGACCTATGTCTGGCCCTTGTGGAACCCCACGACTCTTGCACCCACTCTAATACCTCGTCTAGTACCAACACACGTTTCCTTCTTGTCAGGTTTTACTGTTTCTTACGAAGAACTTAAATCTTATTGTTAACGGGTACAAACCGAGCCAATGAATCAAGAAACATCGATTTGTCTCCAGTGGTAATAAAACCACATCCACAGTACTTGTCAGAGAGAAAGAAACCTTCCCAAAATGGCGTTTTTTTTGCGCAGATCAGGTTACAGGCAAAGAGCTGTTATCCAACCACAGCTCATTTCAAAACCCAGCTCTAAGAGCTGGGACCCACACCAGTCGACTAACACCCAGGTATCTACTTACTGCTAGGTGTAAGGAAACATGCCTAACGTTTCCACCCGTACCGGGAAACGAACCCCGGACATTCAGTGTGAGAAAAGTGCGCTACCAACCCAGCCACTTACAGCTACATTATACTAATGTATAGCTGTACCAGAGGGGGATTATACAGAACAAGGCGTAGTGGAGGCTAGTTTCTCGTTCCACTAATTCTGGGACTGACTTGCTAATCTTACAGCCAACAGATTTGCCAACAGATTTGCCCTCCTAAATGAGAGAGTAATCTGGATCAGGGGTCCCAATTGGTTGCCTGGGTCAGTCAGATTTTTTACCTAATGGAGCTTCATATAATGAGAGCACAGTGTTAAGGACGAGTAAACCGAATTAGGGAACTGATGGGGCTCTAACCCATCGCAAGTGAGCCCTAAAATACTCGCTTGCCACGAGTTCAAGCCCCACCCGCTCCCTGATTTTTTGCAATCGTGTTATTACCATTTCGTTAATAGGGACAAGTGGTGTACGACATTATACGAAACTTACGAATGTAAAAACACTTAAATCTAATTTGAAAGCAATTATCCAAAATCTTAGCAAGGCAGTAACAGCAACACTAGCTAGTTTAAGTCAACTCTCTAAAGACACCTGATTGGTCAAGAAATGATTATCCTTAAGAGCTGACTTGTTCAAAAGGATTGATGTACTAATTACATCGACTCCAGGATGAGGGACTGATTACCTCAAACTACTCCTCAACTTCACCATATTTCTTTGTATTGGACTAATGAAACCATTGTGGCGCAAAACGTTTCTTCAGTATAGATAACCAAGTGTTGCACAACAGTCTAGTTTATCAAGTGGATTCTTACTGAATTGACTGTTGTTACTGAATTGACTGTTGTTGCTGAATTGACTGTTGTTACTGAATTGACTGTTGTTACTGAATTGACTGTTGTTACTGAATTGACTGTTGTTACTGAATTGACTGTTGTTACTGAATTGACTGTTGTTACTGAATTGACTGTTGTTACTGAATTGACTGTTGTTACTGAATTGACTGTTGTTACTGAATTGACTGTTGTTACTGAATTGACTGTTGTTGCTGAATTGACTGTTGTTACTGAATTGACTGTTGTTACTGAATTGACTGTTGTTACTGAATTGACTGTTGTTACTGAATTGACTAATGTTACTGAATTGACTAATGTTACTGAATTGACTGTTGTTACTGAATTGACTGATGTTACTGAATTGACTGTTGTTACTGAATTGACTGTTGTTACTGAATTGACTGTTGTTACTGAATTGACTGATGTTACTGAATTGACTGATGTTACTGAATTGACTGATGTTACTGAATTGACTGTTGATACTGAATTGACTGATGTTACTGAATTGACTGATGTTACTGAATTGACTGTTGTTACTGAATTGACTGATGTTACTGAATTGACTGATGTTACTGAATTGACTGTTGTTACTGAATTGACTGTTGTTACTGAATTGACTGTTGTTACTGAATTGACTGTTGTTACTGAATTGACTAATGTTACTGAATTGACTGTTGTTACTGAATTGACTGATGTTACTGAATTGACTGATGTTACTGAATTGACTGTTGTTACTGAATTGACTGTTGTTACTGAATTGACTGATGTTACTGAATTGACTGATGTTACTGAATTGACTGTTGTTACTGAATTGACTGATGTTACTGAATTGACTGATGTTACTGAATTGACTGTTGTTACTGAATTGACTGTTGTTACTGAATTGACTAATGTTACTGAATTGACTGTTGTTACTGAATTGACTGATGTTACTGAATTGACTGTTGTTACTGAATTGACTGTTGTTACTGAATTGACTGTTGTTACTGAATTGACTGATGTTACTGAATTGACTGATGTTACTGAATTGACTGATGTTACTGAATTGACTGATGTTACTGAATTGACTGATGTTACTGAATTGACTGTTGTTACTGAATTGACTGATGTTACTGAATTGACTGATGTTACTGAATTGACTGTTGTTACTGAATTGACTGTTGTTACTGAATTGACTGATGTTACTGAATTGACTGATGTTACTGAATTGACTGATGTTACTGAATTGACTGTTGTTACTGAATTGACTGATGTTACTGAATTGACTGATGTTACTGAATTGACTGATGTTACTGAATTGACTCTTGTTACTGAATTGACTGATGTTACTGAATTGACTGATGTTACTGAATTGACTGTTGATACTGAATTGACTGTTACTGAATTGACTGTTGTTACTGAATTGACTGTTGTTACTGAATTGACTGTTGTTACTGAATTGACTGTTGTTACTGAATTGACTATTGTTACTGAATTGACTGTTGTTACTGAATTGACTGTTGTTACTGAATTGACTGTTGTTACTGAATTGACTGATGTTACTGAATTGACTGTTGTTACTGAATTGACTGATGTTACTGAATTGACTGTTGTTACTGAATTGACTGATGTTACTGAATTGACTGATGTTACTGAATTGACTGATGTTACTGAATTGACTGATGTTACTGAATTGACTGATGTTACTGAATTAACTGTTGTTACTGAATTGACTGATGTTACTGAATTGACTGATGTTACTAATCGAGTCTCCTCTTGAATTTCAGAAATCTCTGTTTTAATCTTTTGCGAAGATTGGTGGATTGAACACAATTCTCTAGGTTCAGGGACTGATTACCTTAAATTCCTCATTTTCCACTGTTTCTCTGCATTGGACTGAAGATGCCACAGGCTGGCGAAGTATCGTAATCATCATGTTGCCGGTTTTTCAAACCACGTATTTAAACCCTCATTTAGGATAAGCAACGTGATCGTTTTTCCTAGCATTTTAAGAGATGAAAATTTAAGTAATTAACTAAGGATAATATTGATTCTCGAAATCGTAATGACACGATTGTAAACAAACCATATCACGGGTGGGGTTAGAACCCGCGATCAGTCATAAAACTCCAAACCGACGCGTTAGCCACTGGACCATCTGTCCACTAGAATATTCATTATTATAATCACAAAGAAGCGCTAAGCCAGAAGGGCTATACAGCGCTGCAATATTCATCCAACTAGGTATATTTATACGCCATAGGAAGGTTAGCATAGATACCACTGTCATTACAGTTTCGTGAGTCATGTGGAGTGTTTTGAGGGGACTTGAGCTAGAGTTCGTCACGGCCACGCTAGCTGGAGATTCGTCTGTAAAAACTTGCATTTGTGGTCACAGTGGTGGCCTATGCTAACCTTCCTATGGTGTAGAAATATACCTAGTTGGATGAATCTTTTTGTAGCCAGCTGGTCCAGTGGCTAACGCGACGGTCTGGAGTTTTATGACTGATCGCGAGTTCTAACCCCGCCCTTGGTATGATAAAGATGGTGTCGTTACTCTGAACATCCGAGATAATAAATTAGACATGTGCAATATTTGAGTATCTTTACTATGGCAACGTTTCGCCACTCACCGGTTTCATCACTCTTATAGAGAGGACTGAAGAAGCATCTGTGTTAGGTAAAAGGACAAGAACAACTAATGTTATATTTTATTGTAGCTACGTTTCACTCTTCAGGAGTTTTGTCAGGCCCTAACGGCTTGACAAAGCTCCTGGAGAGTGAAACGTTGCCACAATTAAATGTCACATTAGTTGCATTTGTGTCCTTCACCTAACATTTTTTTATAGTCAAAACATTTAACAACAACTCCCAGTGCACTGTTTGGAACGTCTATTCAATACTCGGTACATAACGCGAGTACAAACACATAGGACAAACTGGGTAATCGATGCCGTGCGTTTGAACCACGAAATATTCCTTTTTGTGGCCAGGAGTAATGCCTTTTTTTTGTACACACAACGGCCACAGGTCATTTAGTTAACTGGAACCTCGCCATGATATTAATATCAATTCGTATAGTGAAGGCAATATTTTTTCGTCTTCCCATATCTGACAAATTTCAGCATTTTTTAACGTGATATCTTGACTAAGCTAGAGAATTATTTGACATGTTGTGTATGGCTGTAAATGATACGTTGATACCGACAAACTGTGGAAAGAGACATGTGTAATAATGATGGAAGAATTACCTAGAATGTTTTAGGTATATATGAATGGTATACAATTCCGATATGATGAAAATTAGACAGTCTGATTTTCACTGAAATTAGTCTAATTTTCAGCAATATTTTAAGTAAAAAGGACACAAGTGCAACTAATGTGACATTTAATTGTTGCAACGTTTCGCTCTCCAGGAGCTTTGTCAAGCTGTTGGCACAATGAAACGTCAAATCAGTTGCAATTGTTTTTGTTCTGGTGGATTCTGTATTAAAATTTGTGAATGCTGTACAGAGACCTGCTGTACACAGACTTGCTACACACAGACCTGCTACACACAGACCTGCTACACACAGACCTGCTACACACAGACCTGCTACACACAGACCTGCTACACACAGACCTGCTACACACAGACCTGCTACATACAGACCTGCTACACACAGACCTGCTACACACAGACCTGCTACACACAGACCTGCTACACACAGACCTGCTACACACAGACCTGCTACACACAGACCTGCTACACACAGACCTGCTACACACAGACCTGCTACACACAGACCTGCTACACGCAGACCTGCTACACACAGACCTGCTACACACAGACCTGCTACACGCAGACCTGCTACACGCAGACCTGCTACACGCAGACCTGCTACACGCAGACCTGCTACACGCAGACCTGCTACACGCAGACCTGCTACACGCAGACCTGCTACACGCAGACCTGCTACACGCAGACCTGCTACACACAGACCTGCTACACACAGACCTGCTACACACAGACCTGCTACACACAGACCTGCTACACCCAGACCTGCTACACACAGACCTGCTACACACAGACCTGCTACACACAGACCTGCTACACACAGACCTGCTACACACAGACCTGCTACACGCAGACCTGCTACACACAGACCTGCTACACGCACACCTGCTACACACAGACCTGCTACACTAACACCTGCTAGACAAAGACCTGCTACACACAGACCTGCTACACACAGACCTGCTACACACAGACCTGCTATACACAGACCTGCTATCTTTCCGTGTGTTGCTTTTGCTATACTGTGTGTAGATCCCTGGATCAGAGAACCGATAAGTTGACCAATTACACAATGGCTTCAGTCCAATACAAAGGAGAATGGCGAAGATCAGGAGGAGTTTGAGGTAATCAGTCCCTCAGCCTGAATTCGCTGTAATCACTATCACTCTTGATAAGAATACAGCATATGCGCGAAACTATACTGCACATCTTCACCATTCTTTTTTATATTGGACTGTTGAAGCTACTGGAGAGCGAAACGTCTACAACAAAGATACCCAGATGTTGCACGTTTTTCTAATTTTAATCACCGGAGGGTTAGCCGCCCAAGAAAGTGTGTCATTGAGAAGTATCTTATTTTCATTGAGGGTTAAGTCAAGTCTTGTACCCAGGATGCGACCCACACCAGTCAGCTAACACCCAGGATGCGACCCACACCAGTCAGCTAACACCCAGGATGCGACCCACACCAGTCAGCTAACACCCAGGATGCGACACACACCAGTCAACTAACACCCAGGATGCGACCCACACCAGTCAGCTAACACCCAGGATGCGACACACACCAGTCAACTAACACCCAGGATGCGACCCACACCAGTCCGCTAACACCCATGATGCGACCCACACCAGTCAGCTAACACCCAGGATGCGACCCACACCAGTCAGCTAACACCCAGGATGCGACCCACACCAGTCAGCTAACACCCAGGTTGCGACACACACCAGTCAACTATCACCCAGGATGCGACACACACCAGTCAGCTAACACCCAGGATGCGACACACACCAGTCAACTAACACCCAGGATGCGACCCACACCAGTCAACTAACACCCAGGATGCGAACCACACCAGTCAACTAACACCCAGGATGCGACACACACCAGTCAACACCCAGGATGCGACCCACACCAGTCAGCTAACACCCAGGATGTGACCCACACCAGCCAACTAACACCCAGGATGCGACCCACACCAGACAACTAACACCCAGGATGCGACACACACCAGTCAACACCCAGGATGCGACCCACACCAGTCAACTAACACCCAGGATGCGACCCACACCAGTCAACTAACACCCAGGATGCGACCCACACCAGTCAACTAACGCCCATGATGCGACCCACACCAGTCAGCTAACACCCAGGATGCGACACACACCAGTCAACTAACACCCAGGATGCGACCCACACCAGTCAACTAACACCCAGGATGCGACCCACACCAGTCAGCTAACACCCAGGATGCAACCCACACCAGTCAACTAACACCCAGGATGCAACACACACCAGTCAACTAACACCCAGGATGCGACCCACACCAGTCAACTAACACCCAGGATGCGACACACACCAGTCAACTAACGCCCAGGATGCGACCCACACCAGTCAACTAACACCCAGGATGCGACCCACACCAGTCAACTAACACCCAGGTACTATTTTACTCATAGATGAGCAGGGACAGAAGGTGTAAGGAAACGCGCCCAATGCTTCCATCCGGCCGGGGATTGAACCACGGACACTCAGTGTGTGAAGCGAGATCGTTGCCTACCAGATTACGTGGCCTACAGCTCCCGAGGTTAAAGTTGAGCAACACATAGTTGCTATTGGAGTTACAAAACACTTTAACCATTTAATTATGTAATAATTTGCTATTTGTGCGAATTTTCTTCCTTTTTTAACAGTCATGTTACAGAAACCCTGCTTAAATATGATTAAAACTACGAGTCTCTGTCCAAATTCTTACACTGGCTATGTGTCTGTGATAATAGTTTACATTATTGACAAGTACTACACATTTGTATCTATTCCGAAACGTTTCGCCTACACAGTAGGTTTCTTCAGTCTAGTAGAGAGAAAATAGGAGACGCTGTAGGGATGTGGCTGAAGTTTCCGCTTCACACACGGAAGGCCCGGGTTCGATTCCCGGCGGGTGGAAACATTCCGACACGTTTCCTTACACCTGTTGTCCTGTTCACCTAGCAGCAAATAGATACCTGGGTGTTAGTCGACTGGTGTGGGTCGCATCCTGGGGGACAAGATTAAGGACCCCAATGGAAATAAGTTAGACAGTCCTCGATGACGCACTTTCTTGGGTTATCATGGGTGGCTAACCCCCCGGGGTTAAAAATCCGAACGAAATATTATCTTATCTTATCTTAAAACGCAGCTTTGAGATGGTCAGTCGCTCGTAATCTGGAACAAGACTTATCGTGGAAATGGTATGGTGATACCGACAAGATGTGGAAAAAGACATTTGTGTGTCCTGAACTGTACGTAAGTGTCTTCTCCCACACACACGACTTATCGAGGTTGAGGGAGTGACGACCTCAAGTCGAAGTCTTGAAGAGTGATGGACTAATTACATCATTACAACCCTACTGCTTCTCCAATTTCCCCCCTCAAGGAAGGTTCCTTGATGTTGGTGAGGGGCTCTTAATTTAGGGAATTGGATCTGTGCTCCAGTTCCCCGAATTAAGCCTGAATGCCTTCCACATCCCCCCCCCCAGGCGCTGTATAATCCTCCGGTTGTGATGAATGGTTTGAAAAACCGACAAGTTGAAGATTGAGACACTTATGCAGCATATGGGAATCTTTATTCAGGAAACGTTTCGCCACACAGTGGCTTCATCAGTCCAATACAAAGAGTAAGGCGTAAGGAGAGGAGGACTAGTGGAGGACTAGTGGATGGTACCACTATGACCCCGCCTCCGCCTGCTTCACCTCACCTCACTACAGTATATAAGCCACGTCTACGGCCCTATGCTGTACATTCTTCAAGATTGATGGACTGAACACATCGACTCCAGGTTGAGGGACTGATTACCTCATTCTCCTCCTCTCCTTACGCCTTACTCTTTGTATTGGACTGATGAAGCCACTGTGTGGCGAAACGTTTCCTGAATAAAGATTCCCATATGCTGCATAAGTGTCTCAATCTTCATAATCCTCCGGGTTTAGCGCTTCCCCCTTGATTATAATAATAATAATTCTCCAATTTCCTTTCGAAATTAAGTTGCTAAGCTGTTGCCTGTGTGCCTGACTTATCAGTCCATGTGATAGGCTGTAAGTCAGTAAGGTGAAAAATCACCTTATTAAATCGACCTAGAAATGACTGATGGGGGTTCTAAATTAGACAGTTAAGTTGTTCAAACTTCGTGACGATGGTAAAGGTACCCAGGGTCTGGGAGGTCAGGTCACGGGGTAGTAATAGTAATTCCACCATTTGGGTGAGGAGGACACTGGGTTACCTGGAGTTTACCTGGAGGTTAACGCCCCCGCGGCCCGGTCTGAGACCAGGCCTCATAGTGGATCAGGGTCTTATCAACCAGGGTGTTACTGCTGGCCGCATGCAAACTGACGTACGAACCACAGCTCGGTTGGTCTGGTACTAAGTGCCTGTCAAGTGACCTCTTGAAGACAGCCAGGGGTCTATTGGTAATCCCCCCTTATGTATGCTGGGAGGCAGTTGAACAGTCTTGGGCCCCGGACACTAATTTTGTCTCTCAGTGTACTCGTGGCGCCCCTGCTTTTCATCGGGGGAATGTTACAACTGCCTAGTCTTTTGCTTTCATAGGGAGTGATTTCCAAGTGCAGGTTTGGTACTAATCCCTCCAGGACCTTCCAGGTGTATATTATCATGTATCTCTCTCGCCTACGTTCCAGGGAATACAGATCAAGGGTAATAATATTAATCCCACCACTTGGGTGAGGACGACCCAGTGTACACAAATAACCCGTGAAGGCTTAATTTACTAGACACACAGAGTCACTCTGCCTGCGGAGACGAAGGGGTTACCAGCTCAGTTCCCACTGCACGGTAAATTTACCCTAAGTAAGCTTGGTCAGGTAGTATTAACGTTGGTAGAATTACCGACAATATGTTAAGTAAAAGGACACAAGTGCAACCAATGTGACATTTTGTGACAACGTTTCGCTCCCCAAGAGCCTTGTCAAGCCATTACAATGTAGGGACACAGACCTGACAAAGCCCCTGCAAAGCGAAACGTTGCCACAATAAAATGTCACATTACATAAGAACATTGAGGTACATATACACAAATACAGTTACATAAATTATGAAATATGAAAGTTAAGACACATGTGCAACATCTGGATATCTTTATTGTAGACGTTTCGCCATCCAGTGGCTTTATCAATACAGATTCTAGGACATAATAGGAAGACAGTAGAACTATATACAAAAGATGAGGTAATCAGTCCCTCAGCCTTGGAGTTAGTGTTCACAGCATCGTGGTGGAGGAGAATCTGGAGCAAAGGCAAGAAGACTGGCGGTTATATAGGCGTCAGTGGATAGGGACGGGCAGCAGACGAGGACATAGTCACTGGTAGGCGGGATTCCCCAGTGGAAGTAGGTCCTTCCCAAAGAGATGGGTTAGTTGCAGACACTGCAACATAATGGAATCTTGGTTCAGAGGACATCTACAAGACCTTCTTCACGGCTGCTGCAACTAACCCATCTCTTTGGGAAGGACCTACTTCCACTGGGGAATCCCGCCTACCAGTGACTTTGCCCTCGTCTGCTGCCCGTCCCTATCCACTGACGCCTATATAACCGCCAGTCTTCTTGCCTTTGCTCCAGATTCTCCTCCACCACGATGCTGTGAACACTAACTCCAAGGCCGAGGGACTGATTACCTCATCTTTTGTATATAGTTCTGTCTTCCTATTATGTCCTAGAATCTGTATTGATAAAGCCACTGGATGGCGAAACGTCTACAATAAAGATACCCAGATGTTGCACATGTGTCTTAACTTTCATATTGTCGGTATTTTATACCTTTCTTGCACTACATAAATTATTATACATAGCTGCTTGTGTATACATTACCCAGAACAACCCCAAAAATTCAAATTGACATTGTATTGGAGTTCTTGTATTAGGTAAGAGGGACCTATATAGCTTACAAAACATTATAACCCTGTGGTTATTCAACCCAATTTCGAAAAAAGTGCTTACATTATTAAGCTGGTGCCATCAATACCAATGTGAAGCGAACTGGGCACCACTTCACTGCTATCAGTACAAACTGCAAGTGTCGGAAGTCTGACTGGGATGTGATTATCAAAATCGTATACAATACCCACAGGTTGGTAAGAGAGACAGGCAACAGTTAGGCAACTTTGTTCCGAAACTTTTCGCCTACACAATAGGATTCTTTGGTCAAGTATTGTTGATGAATGGTTCAGAGAACCGACACGTTGATAAATTAGGCACATGTGCAACTCTTTGTTATGTTTATTGAGGAAACGTTTCGCCACACAGTGGTTTCATCAGTCCATACAAAGGATAAACTTGAGCAGGAGAAGAATGAGGTAATCAGTCCCTCAACCTTGAGTCGACGTGGTCAGTCCATCAATCTTGAATAGAATACAGCATATGTACCGAGAAGTAGCTTATATACCGTAGGCAGGAGAGGTGCAGCAGTCGTAGGTGGTGTCACATATGTCCATTGAACAAATGTGATACCACCTACGACTGCTGCACCTCTCCTGCTTACAGTATATAAGGTACTTCTCGGTACATATGCTGTATTCTATTCAAGATTGATGGACTGACCACATCGACTCAAGGATCAGGGACTGATTACCTCATTCTTCTCCTGTTCTTCACGATTCTCCTTGGTATGGACTGATGAAGCCACTGTGTGGCGAAACGTTTCCTCAATAAAGATACCCAAGAGTTTTACATGTGTCTAATTTCTTCAGTCAAGTTCAGAAAGTAGGTAGGAGCAGCAGAGATGTGAAGACTATGTAATCAGTCCATCACTCTTGAAGACGTAGGTTTGAGGTTGTCAGTCCCTCAGCCTGAAGAAGATTTCTGTTCCATAGTCTGAAACAAGATACCGTTAATGCTGTTCTCATATCTTTGGTCGTAAATAAGCACATTTGAAGCAGGCAGTTGTAGGATCTAATGCTATTGTGTTGATCCTGTGGGTTCAATACAATACTGGTGGAATGTTGATGTATTTGAAGTATATGAGGAATGTACCCGATGTGAGGTGCAGAGACCGAATAAGTGATGATGAATTAGTAGCTAGGAATAACTAATTTAGTAACGCAAGTCTAGTTTTAGTCTGATATTAGTTACAATGCAAAAGTTATACTGAGATATCAAACTCGAGAAAAATATACAACTGTATCTAATCTATTTGTTTTTAGTAGTAAATATTTTTTTGACTTATTTTTAAAATAAATTCTCGGGTAGTGTTAATACTTGGCTGGTCAAATATTCTGTTAGTGGGATAGATTTGTGAAGGACCTGCCTAGTATGGGCCAACAGGCCTACTGCAGGAATATTTATACGATTTATAACATTTCTAGTGTATTTTTAAAAGTTTATACAGTAGCGTATTGTATTTTGTAATAAACAGAACAGAGGAAATTAGCTGTAATATACATTATTTTGGTAAGCATACTGGTCAGAGCGCCCGTCGTAAGTCCGAGTAATCGGTAAACAAGTACGTCGCTAAGCGAGGAGAGGCTGTATTTAATACCTATTTAAAGAGGAGTTTTTTGTATTGCTTAAACTGTTACCTAACCAATAATTTCCCGGCTGGCCTAGTCTACCCAATAATTTCCCGGCTGGCCTAGTCTACCCAATAATTTCCCGGCTGGTCTAGTCTACCCAATAATTTCCCGGCTGGTCTAGTCTACCCAATAATTTCCCGGCTGGTCTAGTCTACCCAATAATTTCCCGGCTGGTCTAGTCTACCCAATAATTTCCCGGCTGGTCTAGTCTACCCAATAATTTCCCGGCTGGTCTAGTCTACCCAATAATTTCCCGGCTGGTCTAGTCTACCCAATAATTTCCCGGCTGGTCTAGTCTACCCAATAATTTCCCGGCTGGTCTAGTCTACCCAATAATTTCCCGGCTGGTCTAGTCTACCCAATAATTTCCCGGCTGGTCTAGTCTACCCAATAATTTCCCGGCTGGTCTAGTCTACCCAATAATTTCCCGGCTGGTCTAGTCTACCCAATAATTTCCCGGCTGGTCTAGTCTACCCAATAATTTCCCGGCTGGTCTAGTCTACCCAATAATTTCCCGGCTGGCCTAGTCTACCCAATAATTTCCCGGCTGGTCTAGTCTACCCAATAATTTCCCGGCTGGTCTAGTCTACCCAATAATTTCCCGGCTGGTCTAGTCTACCCAATAATTTCCCGGCCGGTCTAGTCTACCCAATAATTTCCCGGCTGGTCTAGTCTACCCAATAATTTCCCGGCTGGTCTAGTCTACCCAATAATTTCCCGGCTGGTCTAGTCTACCCAATAATTTCCCGGCTGGTCTAGTCTACCCAATAATTTCCCGGCTGGTCTAGTCTACCCAATAATTTCCCGGCTGGTCTAGTCTACCCAATAATTTCCCGGCTGGTCTAGTCTACCCAATAATTTCCCGGCTGGTCTAGTCTACCCAATAATTTCCCGGCTGGTCTAGTCTACCCAATAATTTCCCGGCTGGTCTAGTCTACCCAATAATTTCCCGGCTGGTCTAGTCTACCCAATAATTTCCCGGCTGGTCTAGTCTACCCAATAATTTCCCGGCTGGTCTAGTCTACCCAATAATTTCCCGGCTGGTCTAGTCTACCCAATAATTTCCCGGCTGGTCTAGTCTACCCAATAATTTCCCGGCTGGTCTAGTCTACCCAATAATTTCCCGGCTGGTCTAGTCTACCCAATAATTTCCCGGCTGGTCTAGTCTACCCAATAATTTCCCGGCTGGTCTAGTCTACCCAATAATTTCCCGGCTGGTCTAGTCTACCCAATAATTTCCCGGCTGGTCTAGTCTACCCAATAATTTCCCGGCTGGTCTAGTCTACCCAATAATTTCCCGGCTGGTCTAGTCTACCCAATAATTTCCCGGCTGGTCTAGTCTACCCAATAATTTCCCGGCTGGTCTAGTCTACCCAATAATTTCCCGGCTGGTCTAGTCTACCCAATAATTTCCCGGCTGGTCTAGTCTACCCAATAATTTCCCGGCTGGTCTAGTCTACCCAATAATTTCCCGGCTGGTCTAGTCTACCCAATAATTTCCCGGCTGGTCTAGTCTACCCAATAATTTCCCGGCTGGTCTAGTCTACCCAATAATTTCCCGGCTGGTCTAGTCTACCCAATAATTTCCCGGCTGGTCTAGTCTACCCAATAATTTCCCGGCTGGTCTAGTCTACCCAATAATTTCCCGGCTGGTCTAGTCTACCCAATAATTTCCCGGCTGGTCTAGTCTACCCAATAATTTCCCGGCTGGTCTAGTCTACCCAATAATTTCCCGGCTGGTCTAGTCTAAGTTAGAATCAGTTACAGTAGGTTTATTTACATTATTAAATATTCTTATTTTAATAAGCATAATACGTAACATTTCTATTAATCAACCCACCTAAAAAACTGATTTCTGATTTGCTGATTTCCAATAAAAGTCCACAGACTATTTTTCCCATATTTACAGTGTATATTATTAACGGAGATTTGTCCAGGGATAAAAGTCCGCAATGGCCATAAATACTGCAGCAGGAACTTAAAATAACCCACAGAATGTAAAAATTATTGATAAATTAGACATGTGCAACACTTGGGTATGCTTATTGATGGAACGTTTCACCACACAGTGGCTTCATCAGTCCATACAAAGGAGAACGAGGAAAAAAAGGAGGAGTTTGAGGTTATCAGTCCCTCAGCCCTGAGTCGATGTGGTCAGTCCATTCTTGAAAAGCATATGTGCGAAGTAGCAGCTTATATACTGCAGGTAGGAGAGGTACAAGCTACTTCTTTTCACATATTCTGCATTCTTTCCAAGATTGATGGACTGACCACATGGACTCAAGGCTGAGGGACTGATTACCTCAAACTCCTCCTGTTCTTCCTCGTTCTCCTTTGTATGGACTGATGAAGCCACTGTGTGGCGAAACGTTTCCTCAATAAAGATATCCAAGAGTTGCACTTGTGTCTAATTTATCAAAATTATTGCTGTGCCATCGGTTCCTAGACTTATATTGGACAAATATATTTAAACAAATATAAGGAATGTAAGATAGTATTACCACTGAATGTTTCCTATTAGAGTCCTGGGTTAACCTAGATGGTAGTACATCACATGGTTAATTTACGGACCGCAGTTCGAGCCTCTCTCTCACCCTTCTGTATATTCATCGTTAGTTATCACACACACACACACACACACACACACATATATATACACACATACAAACACACACGCATATATACACACACACACACACATATATATGTATACACACACACACACATACACAAACACACACAATATATATACACACATACACACACACACACACACACCTTTCAGTACATAATAAACCCACACATAATTCCACACAAGATTACACACACACACACACACACACACACACACAGACACACACACACACACACACACACATATCCAGACTCACACACACACACACACACACATACACTCCCCCCCCCTCACTACCGACAACTCACTTCTTCCCCTGATCCCTCCCCTCCCCCGTTCACCCAGACCCTCCTGACCCCTTCCCACTCCTCTCCCACACAGCCACAGTTCCTCCCCTACCTCCCCCCCCCACACTCTGACATACACACTACTAACCTAACACACAGAACTACATGTGTTTCCCACTCTGAGGCAATCAGGATAAAACAAAAATGCAGCAGAGCTCATAAAAAGAGATCATGAATGGGAAAAGAAACTAGAAGAACTTAGCATGAGAATGGAAGAGAGGATAGATATGGAAAGCAGGAAGTGGGAGCTGCATATCAAAGCAGCAGAGGCTAGGATACAGAGTTTAGAAGAGGAACTAAAAAATCTGAAACAGCCTAAAGAACTAAAGAACATTTTGGGATTGACAACAGAGACTGCTACCTCAGCCACAAATAAGGGGACTGTAGGGAAAGAAGGGGCACAACTGCATGGGGAGGCTCTATCAGAGGAGACTGTAGTAAATGAAAGAGCTAAGCTTTATGTGGAGGCCCTAACAGACAACAACAGAGCCCAAGGAAAGCCGAGAAGGGAAAATGACAGGCCACTGAGCCCAAGTACATTAGCCAGTGAAACTGAAGAAAGGAAAGCTGCAGTGCAGGAAACCAAATTAAATGAGGGGATACACAGGGATAAGCAGTGGGAGAATGAAAGGGTGAGGTCAGTCTTTGTGTATGGGCTCCAGGAAGCTGAAGGGGAAACATATGAAGCAAGAAAACAAGGGGAAAAAAAAGCAATTGAAAGCATCATGAAAGCAATAGGAGAAGACGACATGACCCAGCTGGAAAATTTTCGGAGAATAGGGGGGTTTGTAAAAAAAAGAACCCGGCCAGTGAAAGTGACCTTCAAGGCAGAAGCGACTCGGACCAGGATCCTGCAGGAGAAAGCACGATTAAGGGACATGCCGGCATACAGGAAGGTGTATCTCGACCGCGACAGATCACAAGAAGAAAGGCAGAAACTGAGAGAGATGTTACAAAGGCGAAAGGAGGAAAGAGAGGGGATGGAGAAGACAGACAGGAGATCCCAGACCCAGGAAGAAGATCAAATACAGCCTCCCTCACAACTTCCTATAGAAGCCTCCCAACCAGGTCAACCCCAGTGCAACCAAACACTCTAAATCAAAACACCCATGCCACATCCAATGCCCCCACCCACTACATTACAAACTCCACCCCTACAGCAACAACCCATAGTTCCTTACCAGGTCTCCCACTTCCCCAACCCCAATATACCTCCCAGACCACAGTCTTAGAAAAGAAGTTGAAGGTGTGGTATACAAATGCAGATGGAATAACAAACAAGTATGAGGAGTGGCACGAAAGAATCAAAGAGACATCCCCAGACATAATAGCACTCACAGAAACAAAACTCACCAGAATAATAACAGATTCAATCTTTCCATCCGGATACCAAATCCTCAGGAAAGACAGAGGGAGGAGAGGGGGAGGAGGAGTTGCACTGCTCATTAAAAACCAGTGGGATTTTGAGAAAATGGAAGGAATGGATGGCATGGGCGAAAGGGACTACTTAGTAGGAACAATCCAGTCTGAGGGACATAAGGTGATAATTGCAGTAATGTACAACCCACCACAGAACTGCAGGAGGCCAAGAGAAGAATATGATGAGAGCAACAGAGCAATGATCGACACACTAGCCGAGGTGGCCAGGAGAGCACACATGGGAGGAGCAAAGTTACTAGTTATGGGTGATTTCAATCACAAGGAGATTGACTGGGAAAACCTGGAGCCCCATGGGGGTCCCGAAACATGGAGAGCCAAGATGATGGATGTGGTACTGGAAAACCTCATGCATCAACATGTTAGAGACACTACCAGAGAGAGAGGAGAGGATGAACCAGCAAGACTGGACCTTGTATTCACCATGAGTAGTTCGGACATCGAGGGTATCATGTATGAAAGGCCTCTGGGAGCTAGTGATCATGTGGTTCTGTGCTTCGACTACATAGTTGAGCTCCAAGTGGAGAGAGTAGCAGGAATAGGCTGGGAAAAACCAAACTACAAAAGGGGGAATTACTCAGGCATGAGGAACTTCCTTCAAGACATTCAGTGGGAGAGGGAACTGACAGGAAAACCAGTACAAGAAATGATGGACTATGTAGCAACAAAATGCAAGGAGGCAGAGGAGAGGTTTGTTCCCAAGGGAAACAGAAATAATGGGAAGAACAGAACGAGTCCTTGGTTCACCCAAAGGTGTAGGGAGGCAAAAACTAGGTGTACTAGAGAATGGAAAAGGTACAGAAGACAGAGAACTCAGGAAAATAAAGAAATCAGCCGAAGAGCCAGAAACGAATATGCACAGATAAGAAGGGAGGCTCAGAGACAATATGAAAATGACATAGCATCAAAAGTAAAGACTGACCCGAAGCTGTTGTACAGCCACATCAGGAGGAAAACAACAGTCAAGGACCAGGTAATCAGACTGAGGAAGGGTGATGGGGAATTCACAAGAAACGACCAAGAGGTATGTCAGGAGCTCAACACAAGATTTAAAGAGGTATTTACAGTGGAACCCAGTAGGACTCCAGGAAATCAGAACAGGGGGGCACACCCGCAAGTGCTGGATGAGGTACATATAACCAAGGAGGAGGTGAAGAAGCTGCTATGCGAACTTGACACCTCAAAGGCGGTGGGACCAGACAACATCTCTCCATGGGTCCTTAAAGAGGGAGCAGAGATATTGTGTGAGCCATTAACAAAGATCTTCAACACATCACTTGAAACTGGGCAACTCCCTGAGGTATGGAAAATGGCAAATGTAGTCCCAATTTTTAAAAAGGGAGACAGACATGAGGCACTAAACTACAGACCTGTATCACTAACGTGTATAGTATGCAAGGTCATGGAGAAGATCATCAGGAGGAGAGTGGTGGGGCACCTGGAAAGAAACAAGTGTATAATTGACAACCAGCACGGTTTCAGGGAAGGAAAATCCTGTGTCACAAACCTACTAGAGTTTTATGACAAGGTGACAGAAGTAAGACAAGAGAGAGAGGGGTGGATCGACTGCATATTTTTGGACTGCAAGAAGGCCTTCGACACAGTTCCTCACAAGAGGTTACTGCAAAAGCTAGAGGATCAGGCACACATAACAGGAAAGGCACTGCAATGGATCAGAGAATACCTGTCAGGGAGGCAACAACGAGTCATGGTACGCGACGAGGTGTCAGAGTGGGCGCCTGTGACAAGCGGG
Organism: Cherax quadricarinatus; assembly: GCF_038502225.1. NCBI lineage: Eukaryota > Metazoa > Arthropoda > Malacostraca > Decapoda > Parastacidae > Cherax > Cherax quadricarinatus. The sequence continues at coordinate 350,228 of NW_027195081.1, forward strand.
GTTCCACAGGGGTCAGTCCTAGGACCTGTGCTGTTCTTGGTATATGTGAACGACATAACTGAAGGGATAGACTCAGAAGTGTCCTTGTTTGCAGATGATGCGAAGTTAATGAGAAGAATCAAATCGGATGAGGATCAGGCAGGACTACAAAGAGACCTGGACAGGCTACAAGCCTGGTCCAGCAACTGGCTCCTTGAATTTAACCCTGCCAAATGCAAAGTCATGAAGATTGGGGAAGGGCAAAGAAGACCGCAGACACAATATAGTTTAGATGGCCAAAGACTGCAAACCTCACTCAAGGAAAAAGACCTGGGGGTGAGTATAACACCGAGCATATCTCCTGAGGCGCACATCAATCAGATAACTGCTGCAGCATACGGGCGCCTGGCAAACCTACGGATAGCGTTCCGATACCTCAGTAAGGATTCGTTTAAGACTCTGTATACCATTTATGTCAGGCCCATACTGGAGTATGCAGCACCAGTTTGGAATCCACACCTAGTCAAGCACGTCAAGAAATTAGAGAAAGTGCAAAGGTTTGCAACAAGACTAGTCCCAGAGCTACGGGGATTGTCCTACGAAGAAAGGTTGAGGGAAATCGGCCTGACGACACTGGAGGACAGGAGGGTCAGGGGAGACATGATAACGACATATAAAATACTGCGCGGAATAGACAAGGTGGACAAAGACGGGATGTTCCAGAGAAGGGACACAGACACAAGAGGTCACAATTGGAAGTTGAAGACTCAGATGAATCAAAGGGATGTTAGGAAGTATTTCTTCAGTCATAGAGTAGTCAGGCCGTGGAATAGCCTAGAAAGTGACGTAGTGGAGGCGGGAACCATACATAGTTTTAAGGCGAGGTATGATAGAGCTCATGGGGCAGGGAGAGAGAGGACCTAGTAGCAATCAGCGAAGAGGCGGGGCCAGGAGCTGTGACTCGACCCCTGCAACCACAAATAGGTGAGTACAAATAGGTGAGTACACACACACACACACACACACGTCCATCCATTAATATGAGAGTCCAGCTGGCAGGTCCACCCATTAATATGAGAGTCCAGCTGGCAGGTCCACCCATTAATATGAGAGTCCAGCTGGCAGGTCCACCCATTAATATGAGAGTCCAGCTGGCAGGTCCACCCATTAATATGAGAGTCCAGCTGGCAGGTGCACCCATTAATATGAGAGTCCAGCTGGCAGGTGCACCCATTAATATGAGAGTCCAGCTGGCAGGTGCACCCATTAATATGAGAGTCCAGCTGGCAGGTCCACCCATTAATATGAGAGTCCAGCTGGCAGGTCCACCCATTAATATGAGAGTCCAGCTGGCAGGTGCACCCATTAATATGATAGTCCAGCTGGCAGGTCCACCCATTAATATGAGAGTCCAGCTGGCAGGTCCACCCATTAATATGAGAGTCCAGCTGGCAGGTCCACCCATTAATGAGAGTCCAGCTGGCAGGTCCACCCATTAATATGAGAGTCCAGCTGGCAGGTCCACCCATTAGAGTCCAGCTGGCAGGTCCACCCATTAATATGAGAGTCCAGCTGGCAGGTCCACCCATTAATATGAGAGTCCAGCTGGCAGGTCCACCCATTAATATGAGAGTCCAGCTGGCAGGTCCACCCATTAATATGAGAGTCCAGCTGGCAGGTCCACCCATTAATATGAGAGTCCAGCTGGCAGGTCCACCCATTAATATGAGAGTCCAGCTGGCAGGTCCACCCATTAATATGAGAGTCCAGCTGGCAGGTCCACCCATTAATATAACATCAAAATCGATAATTAGGTTACCCAACCCAATTAAAAAAAGGCATGAAAAAGTTGCATCAAAGATGTGCTTAGAAATTGAAATATTTTTCTTAGAAATCTGTCTATTATGTACAATACCGATCATGAGAAGCCATTGTTTTAAAACAGTGAAAGGTCGACACAAATCTATGATTTCTGTCCCAAAATATCTAAACCTTAACATTATGTTAGTAATGGGAAATGTCAATGTGTTCTTATATATATATATATATATATATATATATATATATATATATATATATATATATATATATATATATATATATATATATATATATATATATGTCGTGCCGAATATGTAAAACTGGTCAATTAGCAAGAACTCATTTAAAATTAAATCCTTTCTAAAATTTTCTCTTATACGTTTAAAGATATATTTTTTTCATTAATGTTAATGTAAAAATTTTTAATTTTGCACCAAAAGAATCTTAGAAAACTTACCTAACCTTATTATAACAAGAACAATTTATTTTAGCCTAACCCAACTATATATATTTTAGATTTGTTTACAATAATTTAATACTAAACAAACACAGTGAAATATATTTTTTTCGTTAGGTTCAGAATGATTTTGGCGAAATTACTGCATACACAAATTTTTGCTTGTCCTATATGGCAAGATGAGCGTTGCTATTTAAGCCAAGATCGCAAGATTTACCTTTTTGGCACGACATATTACTGCCAAAACAATGATTTTTAGCACTTTTCTAAAATTAGAATCAGAGGAGACAATGATTTGAATTTTAAGAACACAGATTCTGATGCGACAATGGTGTCAGAATCAATTTCAACAAAGAATCTGATGTGGCAATGATGTCAGAATCAATTCAAACACAGAATCTGATTTGACAATGGTGTCAGAATCAATTTCAACACAGAATCTGATGTGACAATGGTGTCAGAATCAATTCAAACACAGAATCTGATGTGACAATGGTGTCAGAATCAATTCAAACACAGAATCTGATGTGACAATGGTGTCAGAATCAATTCAAACACAGAATCTGATGTGGCAATGATGTCAAAATCAATTCAAACAGAATCTGATGTGGCAATGGTGTCAGAATCAATTCAAACAGAATCTGATGTGACAATGGTGTCAGAATCAATTTCAACAAAGAATCTGATGTGGCAATGGTGTCAGAATCAATTTAAACACTGAATTCACAATAATTTTAGCTAAAAACTAAATGAAAAAACAATGGAAACACAGAATAAGAAAGTGAAAGTGACTTTCGGCAATTGCAGACCATATCAAATTTTTTTTGGAAGGACCAGGAAAAGGAACGAAGATAGAGCCCCATTTTCTGAATTGGCTGAATCAGTGTTCCGTGTGAAGGAGAACATGGAGTCTGGAAAGAGTGAACAACTGAGGGGAAGAAAGATAAGAGCAAGTAGGGAAAAAGGAAGCAGTAAGTTAGGAAAAGTAATGGAGGCAAGCGAAAATCTGAAAAAGTCCGTCTCTTGTGAGCCAGCAGGCTTTACGCGGATCTACGTGTCGGGAGGGAGAAAATGCAAACACAGAATCGAGGGAGAAGAATCAAGGGAGAAGAATCAAGGGAGCAGAATCGAGGGAGAAGAATCAAGGGAGCAGAATCGAGGGAGCAGAATCGAGGGAGCAGAATCGAGGGAGAAGAAACGAGGGAGAAGAATCGAGGGAGCAGAATTGAGGGAGAAGAATTGAGGGAGAAGAATCGAGGGAGCAGTATCAAGGGAGAAGAATAGAGAGAGCAGAATCGAGGGAGCAGAATCGAGGGAGCAGAATCGAGGGAGCAGAATCGAGGGAGCAGAATCGAGGGAGCAGAATCGAGGGAGCAGAACCAAGGGAGCAGAATCAAGGGAGAAGAATCAAGGGAGAAGAATCAAGGGAGCAGAATCAAGGGAGCAAAATCGAGGGAGCAGAATCAAGGGAGCAAAATCGAGGGAGAAGAATCAAGGGAGCATAATCGAGGGAGTAGAATCAAGGGAGCAGAATCGAGGGAGAAGAACCGAGGGAGCAGAATCGAGGGAGCAGAATCAAGGGAGCAGAATCGAGGGAGCAGAATCGAGGGAGCAGAATCAAGGGATCAGAATCAAGGGAGAAGAATCAAGGGAGAAGAATCAAGGGAGCAGAATCGACGAAGCAGAATCGAGGGAGAAGAATCGAGGGAGAAGAATCAAGGGAGCAGAATCGAGAGAGCAGAATCGAGGGAGCACAATCAAAAGTGTAGTGTCAGGGGAGCAGAATCAAGAAAGTAGAATCAAGGGAGTAGAATCAAGGGAGCAGAATCGAGGGAGCAGAATCGAGGGAGCAGAATCGAGGGAGCAGAATCGAGGGAGCAGAATCGAGGGAGCAGAATCGAGGGAGCAGAATCGAGGGAGCAGAATCAAGGGAGCAGAATCAAGGGAGCAGAATCAAGGGAGCAGAATCAAGGGAGCAGAATCAAGGGAGCAGAATCAAGGGAGCAGAATCAAGGGAGCAGAATCGAGGGAGCAGAATCGAGGGAGCAGAATCGAGGGAGCAGAATCAAGGGAGCAGAATCGAGGGAGCAGAATCAAGGGAGCAGAATCGAGGGAGCAGAATCAAGGGAGCAGAATCGAGGGAGCAGAATCATGGGAGAAGAATCGAGGGAGCAAATTCGAGGGAGACGAACAAACTTTGGATGTGAGAATAAGATGACATTGTTCCCCATCCCCTTTGTTCCCCTACCATTTGTTCCTCCTCCTCTTTGTTCCCCCTCCCTTGTGTTACCCCTTCCTTATGATCTCTTTCTCTTTGATCCCTTTCCCTTTGTTCTTCCATCTGTTCCCCCTCCCCTTTCTTCCCCTCCCCTTTGTTCCCTCCTACCATTTGTTCCCCATTCTCTTTGTTCTCCCCTTACCTTTGTTCCCTTCAGTTTGTTCCCTTCCTTCCCTTTGTTCCCCCTTCCCTTTCTTCCCCCTTCCCTTTCTTCCCCTTCCCTTCGTTTCCCTTCCCT
>NW_027195081.1:360000-377500 GCF_038502225.1 Cherax quadricarinatus
ATCCTAGGTTTAGAAAGGGATTCATTGATGCATCAAGAAAGCATGTTTGCGAGAATTAAGCCTGTTCAGCTGAACACAAACGTTTATTAAAAAACTAGCACAAGTAGATATAAAACTTGAGTTTATGTCTATTGCAGTTTGTGTGTAAAACTATAAGGGATCGCTGTTCCTAAAGATCCAACATCTACAGCTACTGGAAACAGTAGGGCAGAAAGTCGACCTTAATTATATTTAACTTGAGATTGCAATACCCGAGTATAAACCACACCACTGGCGGGGATAGAACCCGCGATCAGAGTCTAAAAAAACTCCAGACCGATCGCGGGTTCCATCCCCACCCATGGTATGGTTTGTTTGCAATCGTGTCAGTACCATTTCGTGAGTCACTCTGAAGCTTGTCTGACCGTCACTGTTCGGTGGTCAACAATTTTGTTTATATTTGAGCAACTTTCATTGAAATATTAACTAAGAATAAAGAAGAGAGATGATCAACTCCAAGGCGAATTAGTAATATTGTATAACCCTTTCTTAAAGCCGAGCAGTGCGAGTCGCTCTGCTGAAGTCTCCCAGCTCAGCCTGACAGATCTCCACACCTTGTATGAGCCTCACACAAGGACGGAATGTGACAAGGGACGGAATATGCGTGATGGAATATGACAGGGAAAACTTAGTCCCCACTGTGTAACTACCGTACAGAAGAGGATAGCAGCATACTACTGATATATCCAATTGTATTAAGAAAAGGGGTTTGTACGTCCTCCTCCCTAGAAAGGTACCCACTACATGCAATTATGACCATACGAGGCATTTCCAAGCCATCCTATACAAACTAATAATTATTTCTTTAATAGAAATATACCAGGACATACAAAAAATCTAATTCAAAGCCCTCAGAGGCACCAAGGAAACCAATGCTATTAATTATGAAATAGACAGACAAAACTTGAAGCCTCTTTTAAGTTAAATCATCAAGTTATCATCGTGGAAGAGTTGAAACTAGGCTGACGTGAAGCCCCCTGAAGGGAGGTTTCTTGATCCTGGTGAGGAAGGGGGGCACTTGATCTAGGGAACTGGATCTGTGCTCCAGTTCCCTGAATTGAGCTGGAATACATTCCATCCATGCCTCCTCAAGCGCTGTATAATCCCTACGGGTTTAGGGTTCCTCATAATAAAATAATCTGGGTAACTTACACAATTTAAGTGTTTCTCTTGAACTATTGTACCTTGGCAATCTCTCTGATTCAATCCCCAGGTTTTCCGTGATACACAAACATTAAGTTCCTAGTATTTATCTTGGTAAGTGATACCGGGAAACTGGTTTGGAAAGAGACGCGATCAAACACTAGGACATATCGGTACTGGGACACTGATCACTTCTAACACACAAGTTAGGTTAGGTAAGGTTCGTCACGAAACAGGACAGGTGTTTCCTGACGCGGGTCTTAGATGACCTGCACTTGGAGCTTTTGGTCATCTGACCGAGGCCTTCCGCTGGCTTACCTTTCCACCCCTTTAAAAATTATGGTCGTAATTATAACCATTTAGTGTATATAACAGAGGTTAAAAAAACAGTACATATAGGCGGAGAGTTAGTTGACACAGAGTGACCTGAAGAATGTTATATTGGAATGAGGACGAGCTGAGAATGGAAACTGACTCCTGTGTTGTCAAGCCGTAACGGCTTGGCAAAGCTCCTGGAAAGCGAAACGTTACCACAATAAAAATGTCACATTAGTTGCCCTTGTGTCCTTTTACTTGACATATTGTCGGTAATTCTACCAACTTTATCACGATTCCTGTGTTGTTAAGTAGGTGATGTTTTGCCTGATTATCTCACATGCTAATATTTCAGAATATTTGCAGTTTTCAGTATTATGTTCTATGGTGTCGGTGACGAGACCATGCTAGGCTGGTTCAACTCACTACAGTAGACCTATTAGGCCATGCTAGGCTGGTTCAACTCACTACAGTAGACCTATTAGGCCATGCTAGGCTGGTTCAACTCACTGCAGTAGACCTATTAGGCCATGCTAGGCTGGTTCAACTCACTGCAGTAGACCTATTAGGCCATGCTAGGCTGGTTCAACTCACTACAGTAGACTTATTAGGCCATGCTAGGCTGGTTCAACTCACTACAGTAAACCTATTAGGCCATGCTAGGCTGGTTCAACTCACTACCGTAGATCTATTAGGCCATGCTAGGCTGGTTCAACTCACTGCAGTAGACCTATTAGGCCATGCTAGGCTGGTTCAACTCACTACAGTAGACTTATTAGGCCATGCTAGGCTGGTTCAACTCACTACAGTAGACCTATTAGGACATGCTAGGCTGGTTCAACTCTCACTACAGTTAGTGAGGCTTCCAGACAGTACCCAGGAGAATAATAATACCAATGTTAGTAATAAATTAATATTTAATGCTCTTAAAATAATAATAGTTAACTACAAAAAACTTAATTCATCTCAATTACAGATCTGGTGTCGAAAAAATATTGAATGTAACCTGACGATCCTGAATGAGGCGGAATTACATTACAAAGGTTCTGAACCCAGTGTTGGTTATTCAAAACTCATTATTTCATCATCGGAATTTGAACCTTTTGTGACTAGTGGTCAAATTCTGGAGTTTTTATTTGCTGCGTGTTGAAAAATATTTAGGATTTTTTCGTAATTTCCGGAATTGCTTTGTGTTTTAGGAGAGTTTTTTTTACTGAATGAGGAGCTATGTGGGGAGGAAATGTTAAATTCATCTCGCTTTTAGTTTCACAGTTGTCAGCGGCTATTAAATAGGAAAAATGTGCCTACGTAGCCACATAATTACTAACGAAATCGTTATGACACGATTGCAAACCACGGGACGAGTGGAGTTTGAACCCATGACGACCGAGTCTCAAGACTTCAGGCCAGTTGAAACCCTACCCGTTCCGTGGTTTATCCACACAATTGACGACCGAGTCTCAAGACTTCAGGCCAGTTGAAACCCTACCCGTTCCGTGGTTTATCCACACAATTATTTACCTCACTAATAAGTTTTTTGCTTGAATTATTAGACTTAAATGAACGAATTCAAGTTTTTTTTTCGTCTCACCGGACAGCAGAATTTTTAAAATTCTGTCACTTCCCCCCCTCCTTCTATTTAGTTATATTTGCTACAACTTTATTGTTATATTTCTCATAAATTTGAATTCATTTTTAGAACAAGGTTTTTCAAACCATATTTTTTTTATTTATAGATTTATACTTTTTCTTTCATCAGACTCTTAGATGCTACTTAGGCTGGTTATCCACAAGGAAAATATTACCTACCCTTACATTGCTAACAACACGGTACCTAACCTAGGTTATGTTAGGTACCGTGTTGATTGCAATGTAAGTGTAGATATCATCCCAAAGTAGAGTCATGACACGTAGATAACAGGCCAAAGTAGAGTCATGACACGTAGATAACAGGTCAAAGTAGTCATGACACGTAGATAACAGGCCAAAGTAGAGTCATGACACGTAGATAACAGGTCAAAGTAGAGTCATGACACGTAGATAACAGGTCAAAGTAGAGTCATGACACGTAGATAACAGGTCAAAGTAGAGTCATGACACGTAGATAACAGGCCAAAGTAGATTCATGACACGTAGATAACAGGACAAAGTAGATTCATGACACGTAGATAACAGGCCAAAGTAGATTCATGACACGTAGATAACAGGCCAAAGTAGAGTCATGACACGTAGATAACAGGCCAAAGTAGTCATGACAAGTAGATAACAGGCCAAAGTAGAGTCATGACACGTAGATAACAGGTCAAAGTAGAGTCATGACACGTAGATAACAGGCCAAAGTAGAGTCATGACACGTAGATAACAGGCCAAAGTAGAGTCATGACACGTAGATAACAGGTCAAAGTAGAGTCATGACACGTAGATAACAGGCCAAAGTAGAGTCATGACACGTAGATAACAGGCCAAAGTAGAGTCATGACACGTAGATAACAGGCCAAAGTAGAGTCATGACACGTAGATAACAGGTCAAAGTAGTCATGACACGTAGATAACAGGCCAAAGTAGAGTCATGACACGTAGATAACAGGTCAAAGTAGAGTCATGACACGTAGATAACAGGCCAAAGTAGAGTCATGACACGTAGATAACAGGCCAAAGTAGAGTCATGACACGTAGATAACAGGCCAAAGTAGAGTCATGACACGTAGATAACAGGCCAAAGTAGCACCTTTCCATAATATTGCTCAGAGATAAAAATTTCTGCCAGTTGTTTATTGGATCGCCAACCTTGACCCGAGTTTCATTTCCATTTATATAATTATTTACGTGACTTTGCAAAACTAACAACTAGTGACTAAAACGTATTCAAAGAATATTATTTCGTTATGAATAGTACAGAGGAATTTGGATGGAATGGGGAGTGTGGAGTATGGTTTGTTTTGGGTTATTGTGCTGGTTGGGAATGAATGCTCGGGGTTGAGGGAGTCCTGTGGGTGGTCATGCTTGGTAGTGGCCCAAAGGCTGAGCTGCCATGCTTGTTGATGCATACCATGTCCCTCCTTCCTGACTCGTGTCTTTTTTTTTTTTTTTTTTTTTTTTACACAGGGTTTGACAAGGTTAAGGATCCCTAGCTTTATTGACAGCTATATTACAGGTTAAGGATTCCTAACTTTATTGGCAAGCTAAGAGCTGTTACCTACATCAGCTCATTTGAAAGCATTTTTATTGTTATGAGACATACAAGTAGGGAACAGGATGAAGTTGGAGCCATCTGTGGGCCAGCATTTTCATTTGATCAACTGACTTTATCTCGTTGACATCATTATGCTGTACGAATGTGTTCCATACTCGAGTCATCCTGGGTATGTATGATCTCAGATGGAGTGATGTTCTGGAGAAGGGTACAGCCAGAGTGAAGTTGCTGCTGGCTGCCCGTCTTGTGGTATAGAAGCTTGTTTCACACTGTCCTCGAAGTGGATCCAAGTGTGGTATTTTGACAATATTGGCCTTGTACATAACAGTAAGGCCACCCACGTCCCTCCTATGTTGAAGGCTCTGCTGAAATGACAGATCTATCCAGGATGGGTCCAGGCGAGAGATGAGACGTCTTGCTCTGTTCTGTACTCTGTCAAGCAGTCGCAGATGAGAGGGGGGCAGGCAAACCAAGAAAGTGGAGCATACTCAAGGTGTGAGCGTACTTGTGCCTCGTACAGGATCTTGCAACCCCTACTGTCAAGCAGATGCGAGATACGGCGAAGTGCTGTGAGCTTCCTGGCTGCCTTGTTTGCAAGATTTACAACATGGTTCTTCATGGTTCGTTTGGAGTCAAATTTCACCCCAAGGATATCAACTTCTTCTCCAGGTGCCAACATCCTCCCAATCATCCTTACTACTGCACCAGCATTACCATCATGGTGCCTAGAGACGATCATCATTTGCGTTTTCTCAGGTGCAAATGTTACTTGCCATCTATTTCCCCAGCTGATATAGCTCTCAGCTGGTGATTGATGTAGCTTAGAGCAGCTGGCATTTCTTCTCTTGAATAAGTGAATGTCAGTGTACAGTCGTCTGCATATGCATATGTCTTTGTGATCCCCTTAGTTGTTCCAATTCCTTTCATGTTCAGTCCCGAGCGAGGTACAACAAGTGATATATTTGTGCCCCCTTGATCTGTTAATTGTGGTTTTTCGTTGCAGGATCCTGTCTTGTACCATTTCTGTTGCCAGGGTTAATTTGACTGGGCGACTTTTCTCCACGAGTACCTACCAACTCTGAAAATTTGCTACCTGGGACATACGCTCCTCCGATTTCGTTATAAGTCCTCCCTGAAGCCCATGAATAATCAGTTACATCTCCATCTCTCTCTCTTTTCCACTTCCTTTCCCTCTATATTCGATTTGAGCAACTCCTGAGCTGTTTCTCTTCTGCATTTTCCGGTTGTCTAATAGTTCAGCAAAGATTTTATTAGCTCCTTTCCCTTTACTCCCCCCACTTGCTATTGTTTGTGCTCCCATCTCGTTACTCCTTTCCTTCCTTCAGCTGCTTTAGTTCTTTCTCCAGGCTCTGTACTTATGCCTCAGCAGCTGCTATTAGTCTCTCCCATTTCTTGCTCCCTGCAGACACCTCCAATGCTTTGGAGAACTCAGTTTTCTCCCCACTCATTCCACCATGTACCTAAACCCTGCTACCCACATTTTCTTCTCAATCCACTCTTCCTCGATTCTCCTGCCTCTTCGCCCTAGCTTCTGGGATCCCATTTCTTGGCTCCTCTGGCTTCTTAGTTAGGATACAAGAACTGCCTGGGGTTCCGGTTTTGTGTACTCGTCTATTTATGTTTGTAGTGGTCGAGTCGTAGCTCCTGGCTCCTCTGTGGCCAAAGAAAAGCGATACACTTTACTGATGGGTCCTCTTATCTATAGTGATATCTGCTCACATCTTAAGAACATAGGTTCGATTCCAGTACAAGTAAAAACACTGAATGTGTTTTCCTAGACCTGTTGCCTATATTCACTTACAAGTAGGTAACCAGTGTTAGCAGACTGTTGTGGGTAGCATCCTGGGGAAGAAAATCAAAAGATCCCAATGGAAATAAACCAGACATTGCGTAAAATTTATTCAGGTACACAGTTACATAAATTATCATACATAGCAACGTATGTGTAGATTATCCAGAATAACTCAAAAAAAAAGTCGGATTTATTTCCACTGGGGCTATTGAATTTATTTTCTCGGCATGTTTAGTTTGACATCCTATCAGATTACAGCGAATACAAAATAATGAAAGCTCATAATAATTTACAGTACACAAATACAGTTACCTTACATAATTTAATGTGTAAATTATCCAGGATATCTCCAGTGATTATTTCCATATCTATGCTAATAATCCTCATAACACGTTCTTCATGGGTCATCATACTTAATTTACATATATGTTACCAAGATAATTGCACTAAAAAATAGTTTTGTGATTAAATAAACTTGGTTAACCCTTACAGTTATTTACGCAATAGTTACTATTAATCATAATTTGTGTAACATTATTGGTGAGAGATAAATAAAGATTCCCATATGTTGCGTGTCTCAATCTTCAACTTGTTGGTTTTTCAAACCATTTATCACATCGGTTTATATCTGTACCAAAATAAACTTACTACTGAGAAATGGTATAGTAACACTGACAAGGTATTAGAAGTGAAAAGCCACTTGTGGAGAAAGTTTGCTTTTAATGCCTTGAACTTGAGGGTAGTCCGTGGCCTGGTGGCAAAAGTTCTGGCTTCACACGGTGAAGACCCGGGTTCGATTCCCGGCGAAGGGGTGTAAACATCGGACGTGTTTCCTAACACCAGGTGTCTATGTTCACCCATCAGTAAAATGGGTACCTGGGTGTTAGTAGACTGGTGTGGGTCGCATCCTGGGACAAAACTGACCTAATTTGCGGGAAATGCTCAGCATAACAAGCGGCTTTCTGTACAATAGTATGTCACTGATGTCAGCTATGGTCTGTATACCTTGTACATGTACTTGTATACCTTGTACATGTACTGGTAGTAAATGATATTATTATATACCAGTCTCTCTTCCACTCTGGTGGCCTGGTGGCTAACACTCTCGCTTCACACGGCGAGGGCCTGGGTTCGATTCCCAGCCAGAGTAGAAACATTGGACGTGTTTCTTTCCACCTGTTGTCTATGTTCCCCATCAGTAAAATGGGTACCTGGGTGTTAGTCGACTGGTGTGGGTCGCATCCTGGGACACTGACCTAATTTGCCCGAAATGCTGAGCATAACAAGGGGATTTCTATGCAGTAGTATGCCATTGTTGTCAATTAGGCCTATATACCATGTACATGTTCTTGTAGTAAGATATTATTATTATTATTATTATTATTATTACACCTGGCTGGCGTGTACATCACCGAGCGTTAGGCCACCACCCACCCAGTGCTGCCATCTCTTGGCTTCTCTGGCAACACACCCACAGGGCTATTCACGAGTCCTCCCATTTCTACACTGGGAATGAGGACCATCCTGCATGAGGGAATATAACAGAGAAACAACTACAAAGCGAGACCCAAAGCTTTTATACTGAGCAGAGGACGACGACTCTGTTCCTTGATCGTACGGGAGTCCCCTGTCGTCCCGCTGAGCCAAAATGAGGGTCGTTGTGTCGTCATGAATGAGTAGTGTTCTTCTTCAGCCTAATATAATAATTTATTTTCTTTGTGAATTATTAATTTTATTAGAGTTTACAGCGATTGGGAAATGGCGGGAGGGGGGAGGGGGGATCAGGTTTGATTCAAGGAGACAGTAGCTCCAATTATTTATATCAAGAACCCTTCATCTTAGAGACAGAGAGAGACAGAGAGAGAGACAGAGAGAGAGAGCTGTGCTCTCGCTGTCACCGGAAGGGGCACACTGCCAACAACTGCCTGCGAGATACCAGGCGCAATTACTGCTACAAGAAAGGACATCAGGAGGACCAGTGTCGGAAGAAAAAGGAACTTGACAGAGAGGACCACCTGTTTAGAGACCTGTTCTCAGAACAAACCAGCAGGATCTCTGAATTGGTGAACACTCTCACACGTCACCCACTCAGCTACTCCTATCCCAGCCCAGCAGGTGGGATTGGGCCTTATACAAGACCACAGACCTACAACCCTGCAGCTGCCTCAGTACCCTACCTCTCTCAAGGGCAGGCACCTTACATGCCTTACACACCCACCACCTCAAGCTGACCACATCATGAGGAGCCAGTCTATCAGCATCTTGTCGGCCAACATTAGAGGTTTCATTACTAATGTTGGAGAGCTCACACATAGTTTTGTGAACACTCGACGTCCCGACATGATAGCTGTTGTTGAAACATTTTTGGATGACAGGACTCCAGAAAATTTTGCAAGAATTGCTGGCTACACCTCATGGATGAGAAGAGACAGGCAAGGGCAAGGAGGAGGTGTTGCTGTGTGCTTCTCTAAAAGTGTTCGTGCCCAGCACATTGATGTTGCCATCCCTACACATCTTGAAATGATGTTCTTCAAGCTCTGTATAAACACTAGTACCTCTGTACTAGCATGTGCAATCTACAGACCTCAGTGGCAACACGCAGACCCCATCAACTTCCTAATGGAAAATATTGACTCCCTTCTGCTACAACACAACTGTCAACATATAATTGTTGGTGACCTCAACCAGCACCTTATACAGAGGGACTTTGATGACCTTCTTGCAGTGTTTGACACGAGAAACTTTGTTGATTTCCCTACTCATATCTCTGGCTCCTCCCTTGACCCAGTAGTGAGTGATCTAGCAGAAGGCATAGTCACTTGTCAACCCCTCGGCTACGTTGGATCGTCTGACCACAAGGCTGTTTTTACGACACTTAAGATCCCAACAGAACGAGGTGAGGAGTCCACACGCACACCCTGGCTATGGGAAAGAGGTAATTAGCCAGCCCTTTGCTCTGAGCTCGCCACCACCGATTGGAATGCTCTTTTCCAAGAGGATGTTGACAACCAAGTGAAAGCCTTCACTGGACACATCCTTGATCTACAACAAGAACACATTCCTCACCGGCAATATGTGACGAAGCCTACAGATCAGCCTTGGTTTGGCTTTCGTTGTAGAGAGGCTGCTACTGCTAAGTACAAAGCATGGCCAAGGTATAAGAGACATCCTACCACCTATAACAGGAACTTGCAGAGGCAAGCCTGTAGGCATATGGGTGACGTTCAAAAGTGGGCCATTGCTAAATGGAAGGTGGACACTAAAGGAAAGCTAGCATCAGGTAGGGTAGGCTCCTAAACCTGGTGGTCCCTGGTCAAGGACAGACAAGGTTATCGGCCTGATGAACTTATTCCACCTCTAAATCGACAGGATGAGACCACCTCTACTAGTAGTCAAGAGAAGGCGGACCTCTTTGCTGAACACTTTGCTACCAAAATGCAAGTTCCTGATCCAGCAAGGGACCCTCCTTGGCTAGCTGCAAGAACTGTGTCAAAACTGTCAGTGGTGACAATAAGGCAGGAGGAGGTGCATTTCCTTCTTAAATCACTTGACCAAGAAAAGGCTGTGGGCCCAGACAAGTTGAGCCCAAGATTGCTGAGAAGATGTGCAGACCAGCTAGCAGCACCTCTAACTTCCATCTTTCAGCACTGCCTAGTACAGTGTAAATGGCCCTCTCTATGGAAAGAGGCAAATGTAGTCCCTGTTCACAAAAAGAAGAGCAGAGCAGAAATCAGCAACCACAGACCAGTGTCACTTGTGTCAATCACTGGTAAGATCCTGGAGACAATAATCTCAAGACAAATGACAGTTTTTTTGACTACCACTCACTACTTTGTGATCGTCAATATGGCTTTAGGAAAGGTTACTCTGCTGCTGATCTGTTGTTAATCCTCTCCACTAAGTGGCACCAGTCACTGGATGAATCCAAAGTCAGCTGTGTGGTAGCACTGGACATTGCTGGCGCTTTCGACCGGGTGTGGCACCTTCATCTCATCCCAGAATCACATGCATATGCAGACGACTGTACACTGACATTCACTTATAAAAGAGAAGAAATGCCAGCTGCTCTAAGCTACATCAATCACCAGCTGAGAGCTATATCAGCTTGGGGAAATAGATGGCAAGGAACATTTGCACCTGAGAAAACGCAAATGATGATGGTCTCTAGGCACCATGATGGTAATGCTGGTGCAGTAGTAAGGATGAATGGGAGGGTGTTGGCACCTGGAGAAGAAGTTGATATCCTTGGGGTGAAATTTGACTCCAAACTAACCATGAAAAACCATGTTGTAAATCTTGCAAACAAGGCAGCCAGGAAGCTTACAGCACTTCGCCGTATCTCGCATCTGCTTGACAGTAGGGGATGCAAGATTCTGTACGAGGCACAAGTACGCTCACACATTGAGTATGCTCCACTTTCTTGGTTTGCCTGCCCCCCCCCTCTCATCTGCGACTGCTTGACAGAGTAGAGAACAGAGCAAGACGTCTCATCTCTCGCCTGGACTCATCCTGGATAGATCTGTCATTTCAGCAGAGCCTTCAACACAGGAGGGATGTGGGTGGCCTTACTGTTATGTACAAGGCCAATATTGTCAAAGTACCACACTTGGATCCACTTCGAGGACAGCGTGAAACAAGCTTTTATGCCACAAGACGGGCAGAAAGCAGCAACTTCACTCTGGCTGTACCCTCCTCCAGAACATCACTCCATCTGAGACCATACATACCCAGGATGACTCGAGTATGGAACACATTCGTACAGCATAATGATGTCAACGAGATAAAGTCAGTTGATCAAATGAAAATGCTGGCCCACAGATGGCTCCAACTTCATCCTGTTCCCTACTTGTATGTCTCATAACAATAAAAATGCTTTCAAATGAGCTGATGTAGGTAACAGCTCTTAGCTTGCCAATAAAGTTAGGAATCCTTAACCTGTAAATAGCTTGTCACTAAAGCTAGGGATCCTTAACCTTGTCAAACCCTGTGTAAAAAAAAGAGAGAGACAGAGAGAGACAGAGACAGACAAGAGACAGAGACAGAGACAGAGACAGAGACAGAGAGAGAGAGAGAGAGAGAGAGAGAGAGAGAGAGAGAGACAAGAGACAGAGAGAGACAGAGAGAGAGAGAGACAAGAGACAGAGAGAGAGACAGAGACAGAGACAGAGACAGAGAGAGAGAGAGAGAGAGAGAGAGAGAGAGAGAGACAGAGACAGACACAGAGGCACAGACAGAAACAGACAGACAGAGACAGAGAAAGGAGCAAAGCTTCCAAAAAAGCCACAATCCACATGAACAACGAGCCAAGTCAGCAAAAAAAAAAAACTCTGTCCCGTATATTGATGTCTATAAATTAAAAAATCACCCGATACAAGAACGGGAAGGAGGGACTAAAATAAATTTTACCACCGCGTAACAACTAGCAGGTGAAAAGTAACAGAGTATCCTTATAAATAGGAATATCTGTGATTAATAGCTGCTTCAGTTCTGCTATTGTGAAGTCTTCTCTTTTGAAGAATATATTGGTTATTATGACCATAATTTTGAAAGGGGTGAAGTGGTAAGCCAGCGGAAGGCCTCTGTCAGATGACCTGAAGCTGGTTGTCTTCAAGAGGGAGCTGGACAGATACCTGAAGTTTGTGCCGGATCAGCCGGGGTGTGGTTCATACGTTGGACTACGTGCAGCTAGTAGTAACAGCCTTGTTGATCAGGCTCTGATCCACCGGGAGGCCTGGTCATGGACCGGGCCACAGGGGCGTTGATACCCGGAATACCCTCCAGGTAGGTCATCCTCTGACTAAGACCTGCGTCAGGTTAGGCAAGATTCGTCAGGAAACAGGTCAGGTGTTTCCTGACTCGAGCCTTGATCATATGACCCTCCAATGGAGGTTTTGGTCACCTGACTGAGGCCTTCCACTGGCTTACCTCTCCACCGCTTTAAAAATCAAACTTTTTCCTAAGTGATAGTAACTTCAGCTCTTCTGAAGCGAAACCTCTGAAGTTCCCGTAGCTGATAGACCATTACTGGAACACCCGACGACATCCTCATCGCTGGAACACCGACGACATCCTCATCGCTGGAACACCCGACGACATCCTCATCGCTGGAACACCCGACGACATCCTCATCGCTGGAACACCGACGACATCCTCATCGCTGGAACACCCGACGACATCCTCATCGCTGGAACACCCGACGACATCCTCATCGCTGGAACACCGACGACATCCTCATCGCTGGAACACCCGACGACATCCTCATCGCTGGAACACCCGACGACATCCTCATCGCTGGAACACCGACGACATCCTCATCGCTGGAACACCCGACGACATCCTCATCGCTGGAACACCGACGACATCCTCATCGCTGGAACACCCGACGACATCCTCATCGCTGGAACACCCGACGACATCCTCATCGCTGGAACACCGACGACATCCTCATCGCTGGAACACCCGACGACATCCTCATCGCTGGAACACCCGACGACATCCTCATCGCTGGAACACCGACGACATCCTCATCGCTGGAACACCCGACGACATCCTCATCGCTGGAACACCGACGACATCCTCATCGCTGGAACACCGACGACATCCTCATCGCTGGAACACCGACGACATCCTCATCGCTGGAACACCGACATCCTCATCGCTGGAACACCCGACGACATCCTCATCGCTGGAACACCCGACGACATCATCGCTGGAACACCCGACGACATCCTCATCGCTGGAACACCCGACGACATCATCGCTGGAACACCCGACGACATCATCGCTGGAACACCCGACGACATCCTCATCGCTGGAACATCCGACGACATCCTCATCGTTCTACTGAAGTCTTCCAGATAAGGCTGACAGATTTCAGTATCTTTGATGCAACACATCAGGATTTACGTAGTTACCTTTGGTTCGTATTGCGTAACTACAATAGTTATACGCCGCTTTACGTTATTTCGGCCTACGTTAAATTCGCCTTTACGCCGCTTTTCTAGATAATTCATTTTAACGAACGTCATTACGTCTGACTTTAGGTCACCCAGCAACGTCACCTACGTCTTAACTAATGTTCATGGTTCAGTAATAGTTATATTATTTCGCGAGTTATTTTACGTTAGTTCTAGAATGGTTGTCGTCATTTTAATATATTAAAGCATGTCCGGTTTACGTAAAAAATCGTGTTACGTCACAATAAGTGTTCGGGGCCCAAGACTGTTCAACAGCCTCCCGCCATGCATATAGGGAATTATCAATAGACCCCTGGCTGCCTTCAAGACGAAGCTGGACTACATGCGGCCAGCAGTAACAGCCTATTGATCAGACCCTGATCATAAGAACATAAGAATGGAGGACCACTGCAGAAAGCCTACTGGCCCATGCAAGGCAGGTCCTTATCAAAACGACCTCTACCGGGAGGCCTGGTCGTGGACCGGGCCGCGGGGGCGTTGATCCCCGGAATACCCTCCAGGTAGATGTCACAGCTCCTGGACCCACTTTAATGACGTAGTGCGAGGTATGACTGTACAGAACACAGCAGCACACTGTTCACGAATTTCAATACAAATTAAGGGTACCGAACCCCTAAGAGTCTTCGTGATATCCTGGTTTAGTAAAACCAGTCATTAAACACTAGAACATATTAGAAAGGTTTAAAAAAGACAGTGTTTACTCACGTGTTTTTTGTAAATCAGTTTGTCGGTATCTACTACCAAGGTGTTGTCAACAACTCCGAAGTTGAGGGACTGTTTACCCCACCCATTTCTTCCACCATTCATCTCTGTACCGGACTGAGGAAGCTACTTGTTGGCGAAACGCTTCCACAATGAAGATTCCGAAATGTTGCGAAAGTGTTTAATTCTTTAGTAATACACTTGCACACTGCAGGTGTTGCAACAGTTCAACAGCCATATAGAGCACTATGAAAACGGTATACATGTTGATAAGCTAGACATGTATACTACAGTTAGGTATCCTTATTCCGAAACGTTTCGCCTACACAGTAGGGTTCTTCAGTCGAGTATAGAGGTATATACTGAGTTCTGGTGTTGGTACAGCTGGTGTTCTTGTGCTGGTACAGCTGGTGTTCTTGTGCTGGTATAGCTGGTGTTCTTGTGCTGGTATAGCTGGTGTTCTTGTGCTGGTATAGCTGGTGTTCTTGTGCTGGTATAGCTGGTGTTCTTGTGCTGGTATAGCTGGTGTTCTTGTGCTGGTATAGCTGGTGTTCTTGTGCTGGTATAGCTGGTGTTCTTGTGTTGGTACAGCGGGTGTTCTTGTGTTGGTACAGCGGGTGTTCTTGTGTTGGTACAGCAGGTGTTCTTGTGTTGGTACAGCTGGTGTTCTTGTGTTGGTATAGCTGGTGTTCTTGTGTTGGTACAGCGGGTGTTCTTGTGTTGGTACAGCGGGTGTTCTTGTGTTGGTACAGCGGGTGTTCTTGTGTTGGTATAGCTGGTGTTCTTGTGCTGGTATAGCTGGTGTTCTTGTGCTGGTATAGCTGGTGTTGTGCTGGTATAGCTGGTGTTCTTGTGCTGGTATAGCTGGTGTTCTTGTGTTGGTATAGCTGGTGTTCTTGTGTTGGTATAGCTGGTGTTCTTGTGTTGGTATAGCTGGTGTTCTTGTGTTGGTATAGCTGGTGTTCTTGTGTTGGTATAGCTGGTGTTCTTGTGTTGGTATAGCTGGTGTTCTTGTGTTGGTATAGCTGGTGTTCTTGTGTTGGTATAGCTGGTGTTCTTGTGTTAGTATAGCTGGTATTCTTGTGTTGGTATAGCTGGTGTTGTGTTGGTATATCTGTTATTCTTGTGTTGTTATAGCTGGTGTTCTTGTGTTGGTATAACTGTTCTTGTGTTCTTGGTTATGTTCTCTAGGGTCAGTAAGGAGATGCAAGATGGTAATGATGATTGTAAGAGTCACTTAATTATTTAATATCTGAAAACGGGTTTTCCAATATTTATGAAACAGCTCCAGCCGAGTCAAGATCTTGTCAGTTACTAGCTAGCAAGCTCTTGAACTAGCTAATTAACTAGCACACACACACACACACACACACACACACACACACACACACACACACACTAATAACCAATTAGTGAACATTGAACAAGTTAAGCTGCTTTGTAAACAGTCTGTCGACACTAATTTACGTACATCCACTTTGACTACATCCTGATCAACACATTATAACATTCACAGGCACAAACAGGTTGCAACGGAAACAGGTTGCAACATACAACAGAAGCAGGTTACAACATACAGCGGTACCAACATACAGCTGTACCAACATGTTAAAGCATGCAACAGCACCAACAGATACTAGGTACATTCAACAGCTACACTCAACACCTCCAGACAGACAGCCACATTCAACACTTCCAACAGATAGCTTCATTCAACACTTCCAACAGAGCTACATTCAACACTTCCAACAGAGAGCTACATTCAACACTTCCAACAGAGAGCTACATTCAACACTTCCAACAGAGAGCTACATTCAACACTTCCAGCAGAGAGCTACATTCAACACTTCCAACAGAGAGCTACATTCAACACTTCCAACAGAGAGCTACATTCAACACTTCCAACAGAGAGCTACATTCAACAGTACGAGGCCAGAGAGGTGAGCGTTTACCCTCTGTTTAGTAATAGATAGCCGGAAGAGCTGATAATGGAAGGCCATTAGAACTCTGCTTGATTATCCAACCGCCAGCAGCTTGTGTTATGTGTCTTTAGTTCACAGGATGGAGAGGGAGGTGTGGGTGGTTGGTGGTGATGGGTGGGTTTGAGAATGGTGGTGACGGAAGGTTGAGGTTGGAGCAGAATTATGGGGGATTATGTTGGGGTTTTAGAGGTAAAGGGTTGTCACATGTAAGGTTAGGTTAGTAAGGAAATAGGTCTTAGTCGTGGAATGACCAGCCACTTGAGATTTTAGTCAAACCCAAACGATTTATAAGACTGAGGAAGCTACTGGTTGGAGAAAGATTTCTACAATGACGGTACCCAAATGTTGCACAAGTATAATTCTTCATACTGTCGGTTCTCTGAACTATTTATCTAAATAACACACACTGAGGTCCGCGGGTCGATCCCCGGTACGGCTGAAAACATTAGGACGTGTTTCCTTAAGACACCTGTTGTCCATGTTCACCCATCAGTAAAATTGGTACCCGAGTGTTAGTCGACTGGCGTGGGTCGCATCCTGGGACAAAATTGACCTAATTTGCGGGAAATGCTCAGCATAACAAGCGGCTTTCTATATAGTAGTATGTCACTAATGTCAATTATGGTCTGTATACCTTGTACATGTACTTGTATACCTTGTACATGTACTTGTATACCTTGTACATGTACTTGTAGTAAATTAAGATATTTTAAGTGTTGGACATGTACTGAGGGTGACGAACCAGGTAAGAACCAGAAATAGTGGATTTAAGTGGGATAAATTTAGATTTAAAGGACATAGGTAAGTACTGGTTTCCGAGCAGAGTTGTGGATGCGTGGAACAATCTTCCGAGTAGGGTGATCGAGGCTAGGACCTTGGTACCTTTAAAGAGAGACTGGGCCAATATGAGTGGGAGGGGCTGGGTTTGATTGGTGTCACTGGGTACGGGAGTATATTTATGGGCAGCTTTGGGTAGTGGTGGTTTTGATAAGAACCTGCCTTCTATGGGCCAGTAGGCCTTCTGCAGTGCTCCTCCATTGTTCTTATCTTATCAATAAAGTGATTTCATTCACCATCATTTGGATTATGTATATTCACTTCTAGGTCAGTACATTATACACACCTACTCAGCTCCTGGCCCCACTTCTTCACTTGTCGCTACCAAGTTAGTTCCAATCTTAGAGCGCCTTATCATACCTCATCTTAAAGCTATGTTAAGTTCGACCATAATGCAGACCACAGCAATTGCAATCTCATAATTGCTTCCCTACAATAAGTTTTTGCTAAATTCACAGGAACTTCGGGAATAAGTTGGCTTTTCGGCCAAGTTTGGTTC
>NW_027195081.1:382500-405000 GCF_038502225.1 Cherax quadricarinatus
ACAATAGGAGAAACTCGTTGGAGTTCCTGTTACCGTCGACTGCAATAAAAATTCACCTGAAAATCTCATCAGTACAGCAAATATCCTATCTCGCTTAGTCGCCCTGCTTTGAAGACGAGAGGAGAGGGAGGGAGAAGAGAGGGAGGGAGAAGAGAGGGAGGGAGAGGAGAGGGAGGGAGAGGGAGGAGAGGAGAGGGAGAGGAGAGGAGAGGGAAAGACGTAGAGAAAGGATGAAGTGCAGGACGGAAGAATAAAAGGCTGGAGGCAAGATGGCAAGGGAAGAGGGAAGGTAAGATACAAGGAAATGGAGAAGGGAAGAAAAAACAGAATGGGGGGAAAAAAGGCTGAAAGTCACGAGTGAATAATTAAGTTAGAAACATAGATGGCTAGAAGATAATGGAAGACACACTGGATATATAAAAGCAAGAGAAACAAGGAGAGAAAGAATACACGGTAAAAGAGTGAGGGGGGAGAGATGAAGAGAAAGCCGCGAGAAGAGTAAGTGAATGACGGGAGTGAGACTCTCCAGCAATCCAGTCCGGGTATTAGATTAGATATGTATTGAGAAAGGCTGGAGGTTCCCTGGAGTGGAAGCTCTGAAGGATATCAGGTATACAGGTATATATACCTTGCATACATGACCACCCAGCCAAGTCCTTTTACTCTAGGATATAAGATGAGATTCTGATGTACGACTTACAATGGAATCCAACTTTATTCAGATGTTTTAGAGGGAATTTAAACCTAATGATCATTAAGGACATACACTGCTGGTTATCATGGCTGGATACCAGACAGAAGTTCAGAGAAATTTATGCTTTTCTGTTGGGTTAGGAAGACGTGAACAAACACTTATACATCTATCAGAAAACGTTTCGGTCCTGGGACCTTAAAAGTGATCGAGGTCCCAGGACCGAAATACGTCCTAGTTTTTGCTCACGTGTCTAAGCCAATTTATGGGTCTCCATTATCATGGCTTATATCATGGCTTATATCATGGCTATCATGGCTTATATCACGGCTATCATGGCTTATATCATGGCTATCATGGCTTATATCATGGCTATCATGGCTTATATCATGGCTATCATGGCTTATATCACGGCTTATATCATGGTTTCCGGTGTGTTGCTTTTATAAATGTATGCAGTTGAGTTTACGTGGGTTTTGAGAGGTTGTGGAGTGTGTGTGTGTGTGGGGGGGGGTTTGTCTGGGGTGTGTATACACACACCTGGCCAGCAGTAACAGCCTGGTTGATCAGACCCTGATCCACGACGAGGCATGGTCTCAGACCGAGCCGTAGGGGCGTTGACCACCGAAACTCTCTCCAGGTATACTCCAGGTATTCAAGGCTTCAGGGGTTGAGTCTCGGGTCCTGGCCCTTCTACTTGCCTCTTTCAGGTATTTCTCCCTAACTTCATGGGCCTGGTCATAAATATATTTAGCCAGCTTGTCTTCAGTACTGTATCAGCAACGTCATTCAGCGTCCACAGAGCCCTGAGGTCAACAAAATACCTTCTGACATCATTCATCTGTAACTTTCAACTTAGCCCTTGTGTACCCGTTCCCCGCCTCCTAGTCTATCCCTGTCAGTGCTATCAAGTCTACTGGGAATTTTGTAATGCCGTTATATACCTCCTGTATTGTTCTCCAGTGTTCTCAGTATTTAAGACTCCATTGTCATGCTTCGACTTCGTATCGATCCAAACCATGGAACTCAATTCTCCACCAGGCTGAGGGACTGACCACCTCACTTTTTCGAGGTTGATGGACCGATTACATCATACATTTCACTACTACACCTGCTTCTTCTGTATTTAACTGAAGAAGCCTAAAGTGTAGGTGAAACGCTTCGACAGTAGATACCCAACTGTTGCATTTCAACATTGTCAGCCGTGTATGATGCCCCACGTTCATTTTCCTGCATTAAAATAGGTACCTGGGTGTTAGTATACTGGTGTGGGTCGCATCCTGGGGACAAAATTTACCAAATTTACCCGAAATACTCAGCATAACAAGGGGCTTTCTATATAGTAATATGTCATTGATGTCAGCTATGGTCTGTATAAGTTGTATCATGTACTGGTAGCAATAAAGATTACTTCTCTCACGTTTCTTACATCTCAGCACATCCTCAGTCTCGTTAATATACATTAATTTAACAAAAATCCAAGACAATGACCATCTCGAGAGAATTTAAGTCAAGGTAATTAAGAGTTAAATTAAGATAAACAGATTAGTGTGGAATGTTTTTTTCATTGCCTACTAAGTGTGTTTTTACTACAGAAGTTAATGAGGTCTGGGTGGGAGGGAGGGGTATTAAGGGAAAATTAATGTCTCAAGTGAATGAGAAAGATTTTGCTTGTATTTCTTTCTTGTTTTGTCACAGGAGTTACCTAAAGGGATGTGTTGCTTTGTGCAGGGTATTTATTTTGTGGTTTGCCCATTTCGCAATTAGCACGGTTTTGCTCACCTCTCGTTTCTTTTCTGGCTTCCCCTACTTTACCAGACTTACCCCCCTCCTGTTTTTACACAGTAGGGGAGCCCCATCTCTCAAAGTAGGCTCCTTGATGGTGGCGAAGAGATCTCAGGAATTGAATCAATGCTATTATTCCTTGATTTAAATCTTTTACAGATGAATCTCCCAGCCAGCGTTCCCGTGACGATCTCTAGCTCAAGTCCCCTCAAAGCCGTCATCATGACTTACGAAATCATAGTTACACGATTGAACTAGAGTTCGTCACGGCCACGCTGGCAGGGGATTAGTCTGGAAAAACTAGCATTTGTGGTCACAGTGGTGGCCCATACTAACCTTCCTAGATTGAAGCCTGAATGATTTCCATTCCTAGGTACTGTACCACCCTATGGTATTAACTTTGGTAAAAGATACCCAAGTGATTTAGAATGACGCGTAAGTAAACAGTTAGGACATTTTAACTGGCATTCTTCACGTCAGTCTCCTCGTTCTACGTCTATACTTGGTCGAAAAGTTTTCTAGCATGTCCTTGCGTTTGCTCACGTTTCTTTCTAAACCACTAAATCCCTAAGGGTTTAGTGCCTTCCTATGAATTTAATAGCAGTAGAGGGCCCCCCTCTGTATGGCCTTAAAAACGTAGTTATGTGACGTAACTGTGGGACATAATTCACCGTCTTAACTCACCGTCGTAAGTAACTAAGTTTACATTATTCCTGTCGTATCTGTTTATATTACCTGATTTTTCACACATTTAGAAGTTTTAACTTTTAAGGTGTAAATAATACGATACTACAGGAATTCCAATGGAAATAAGTGATTTTTTTTGTGTTATCGTAGGTATTTTACACTATATGATAATTATAGTTGTGTACCTGTGCCTAAATACTTATTTCTACCTGTGGAATTGTCCAATGTAATACTGCCTGCAACTGCTTCACCACCTGTCTACAGTATATAGGCCACTTCACACGCATATATTGTGTTCTTTCACAGACTTGGGCTGATCACAGCTGCTCCAGACTGAGGGACTGATTACCTCAAACTCCTCCTGACCTTCATTATTCTTTGTATAGGACTGATGAAGCCACTGTGGTGGCAAGTTTCCTCAGTAGAGATACCCAAGTGTTGCTACACGTGTAATTTATCAACTTGTCGGTTTTCCGAACCATTATTCGACAAACTAATGGGGAACTCCCGACTTGACGAGTCTGTTAGACGGACTAATGTCCCCTCAATCCTCCCCTCACCCCTGTAAAGCAAGACTGATGTAAAATGTTGGGAGGATCCAGCTCTTGGACCCCTCCATTCCAATGAGGTTGGAACCCCAGTCTCTATCTTCTGTACGAAGCTTAAACATGCGGATTCCTCTGTTTAATTTAGGCTTCCGAGTCGTTCGCTTTGCAATATGTAAATACACTAAAAGGCTTTAACTATTAAAGATATTTATTGTTTAGAGAATAAGCTCGAATTTGATTCAATATAGAAGTAATATCGATTTAGAGATATATATAGATATATATACATATATATATATAGATATAAAGATATGTATAGATATATAGATAAAGGACCCATCAACGGGTAAACAGAAGCCAGAGTCACGAGAGGTCGTTCCTGCTTGACAAATTTGCTGACGTTCTTTAAAAAGCTTCTGAAGCAGTACACAACGATAAAGAATATGTTGTTTATATCGATTTCAGAAAGGCCTGCTGCAGTGTTCCTCCATTCTTGTACATGACTGGTATAAGATACCAACAAAATGAAAATTAGACACGTGAACCATCTGGGTGTCTATTGTGGTCGCCAGTATATAAGCACCAGCCTTCTTGCCTGTGCTCCAGACTCTAGGCTACGGTGCTCTTCAACACTAAGGCTGAGGGACTGATTACCTCATCTTTTGTACCTAGTTCAGTCTTTCAATTATGTCCTTGAATTTGTATTGATAAAGCCATTGATTGGCGAAACGTCTACGGTAGACACGCCCATGTGTCTAACTTTCATCATTCAGTCTCACGTAAACTCGGCAACATTTGTGAGGAGAGAACAGGATGGTACGAAGATACGTGTTCCAGAGTAAGCAGTTATTGGAAAAACGCTTCGCCGTGAAGAGGTGTTTGAAGTCGTGATGAAACGATACGGAATAACGTGTTCCCAATAAAAACTGTTCGATACCCAGTCTCTAACTCTCAATTTTGTCGGCAGTACGATATGTGTGTCTAAATGAATTGCATGATGTAAGCGTTACAGGTACTGCAATTACTGTTTATCTGGAGAGAGTTCCGGGGGTCAACGCCCCCGCGGCCCGGTCTGTGACCAGGCCTCCTTAGGTCAGTGTCCCAGGATGCGACCCACACCAGTCGACTAACACCCAGGTACCCATTTTACTGATGGGGAACAGACAACAGGTGGAAAGAAACACGTCCAATGTTTCTACTCTGGCTGGGAATCGAACCCAGGCCCTCACCGTGTGAAGTGAGTGTGTTAACCACCAGGCCACCAGAGCCCTGTAACGTGTCAAGAAAACTGTGGAGGATACATGATATTAGAGTCAGTGAAGAGGCGGGGCCAGGAGCAGTCCCTCGACCCCTGGAACTACGATTAGGTGAATTAGGAGAGTACATAATATTAGAGTGAACGGGGCTGGGTTTGATTAGTACCTGATATACTGAAAGAAATTCTTGGGACGCTTTGAGAAAAAGGATGAATATATGGGTGGAAATGGGTGGCTTAGGTAAGGACCTGTCTTGTGATGAATGGTTTTGAAAACCGACAAGTTGAAGAACTGAAACACTTATGCAACATATGGGAATCTTTACTGAAGAAACGTTTCGCCACACAGTGGCTTCATCAGTCCAATACAAAGTATTGGTAGGTAAGACACATATGCAACAGTTAGGTATCTATTATGAAACGTTTCGCCTACACAGTAGGCTTCTTCAGTCAAGTACAGAAAAGTTGATAGAAGCAGAAGATACCTGAAGACGATGTAAACAGTCCATCACCTCAGTCCATCAGCTCTTCTCCTGACTGAGGGACTGACCACCTCAAAACTTTAAGGGTGATGGACTGATTACATCGTCTTCAAGTATCTTCTGCTTCTATCAACTTTGAAGAATTGAGACACTTATGCAACACATGGGAATCTTTATTGAAGAAACGTTTCGCCACACAGTGGCTTCATCAGTCCAATACAAAGTAGAAATGGGTAAGGAGAGTAGAAGTATGAGGTAATCAGTCCCTCAACCTGGATTCGATGTGTTCAGTCCATCACTCTTGTAGTAAGTGCAGCATAGGGCCAGAGAGGTGGCTTATATACTGCGGTGAGATGAGTTGAAGCAGGAGGAGGCGGGATCTTAGTGGGACCTGCCACTAATGTAAGTAGGTCATCGTCCAAAGGTTTGGGCAAGCGTTGAAGTTGAAGATTGAGACACTTATGCAGCATATGGGAATCTTTATTCAGGAAACGTTTCGCCACACAGTGGCTTCATCAGTCCAATACAAAGAGGAAGGCGTAAGGAGAGGAGGAGAATGAGGTAATCAGTCCCTCAACCTGGAGTCGATGTGTTCAGTCCATCAGGTTGAGGGACTGATTACCTCATTCTCCTCCTCTCCTTACGCCTTCCTGAATAATGATTCCCATATGCTGCATAAGTGTCTCAATCTTCAACTTGTCGGTTTTTCAAACCATTCATCACAAGCGTTGAAGTCTTTGTACTCTACTCTCCTTACCCATTTCTACTTTGTATTGGACTGATGAAGCCACTGTGTGGCGAAACGTTTCTTCAATAAAGATTCCCATGTGTTGCATAAGTGTCTCAATTCTTCAACTTGTCGGTTTTCAAAACCATTCATCACTTCTATCAACTTTTCTGTACTTGACTGAAGAAGCCTACTGTGTAGGCGAAACGTTTCATAATAAAGATACCTAACTGTTGCATATGTGTCTTACCTAACAACCTGTCAGTATTTTATACCATTTTAATGATCACAAAGTATTGGACTGATGTGTTGCATAAGTGTCTTAATTCTTCAAGGACCTGTCTTGTATGGGCCAGTGGTCCTGCTGCAGTGTTCTTCTATTCTTATGTTCTTGTACACCACGAGCACATCTCTGCTTCTGTAGATATGACCAGTTACGACGCCACGACCTCTGCTCCTGTAGATACAACATCACGACCTCTGTTCCTTTAGCTATACCCAATAACACCAGTTATGACCAATAACGACAGAACACGACCTGTACTACTGTAGCTTTGACAAATAAGACGACCTCTGTTCAAGTTATAACCAATTACGACAACACCACATCTTATGGTCGTTTAGTTACGACCAGTTAGTTAAGCACAACTCACTAACAATACATAACTTAAAATTAACAATAAACTAACTCGTATGTAAGTTTTAGTTTTAAAACAGTTTTAATTAAACCGCAAATTAAATTTTTCATGAAAAGGTATGAATATTCAACGTATATATACCGTTGTGGTCGCAGAAACGTATATACCTGTGAATCCACATACGTTGTGATGGTGCATCTGTTTATTCAGGTATAAACTTCGATTATACATTGTTTGTACAATGTTCCAGACAATAAAACTGTCTTATCCCGGCAGAGGGACTGACCACCACAAATCAGTCTTCAGGAGTGACAGACTGATTACATCGTCTTCACATCTCTATTGCCAACTTTTCTGTACTCGACTGAAGAAGCCTACTGTACAGGTGAAACGTTTCGGAATCAAGATACCCAACTGTTGCACACGTGTCTCACCAACATGTATAAACCTTAAAAGTAATATGGAGTCCACCTCTAGTGTAGTTGTGGGACCCATAGCCTCAGAAAGGTGGATAAAAAGGCCTCAAGGAAGAATACTGGGATTTCTTCCTGAAGCCATTTAAATATTCCACTTCCCCTACCACCCTATCCTTTCATTCTTTTTACTAATTGGCGTGTGTGATTATTATATATTATATATATATATATATATATATATATATATATATATATATATATATATATATATATATATATATATATATATATATATATATATATATATATATATATATATATATATACTCCTCTGCCCTACTTCCTACTTTAGTTTATTAAAATACGTACTGTTTATACATGTCATATATATATATATATATATATATATATATATATATATATATATATATATATATATATATATATATATATATATGACATGTATAAACAGTACGTATTTTAATAAACTAAAGTAGGAAGTAGGGCAGAGGAGTAGCGAGAGAAAAGTAAGGAATGTGACCAGATATTCGCTCGTAGATAACTATCCTGGGAAGCTGGAGCGAGTTACGACATCTTAAGTAGCGATGGCGGCGTGTTGTTGCCTCGTGTACGTCGGTCAGGCTCCTTTGGGGGCAAATTTGTGAGATAATTTCGTGTCATTATGGTGGCGGGGAGGGGGGCTGGGTGCCGCTAGGAGCGCCAGTAGGGTGACTACACGACGTAGCTGCAGTTACGCTAGGAGCGCCAGTAGGGTGACTACACGACGTAGCTGCAGTTACGCTAGGAGCGCCAGTAGGGTAACTACACGACGTAGCTGCAGTTACGCTAGGAGCGCCAGTAGGGCGACTACATGACGTAGCTGCAGTTACCGCTAGGAGCGCCAGTAGGGTGACTACACGACGTAACTGCAGTTGCCGCTAGGAACGCCAGTAGGGTGACTACACGACGTAACTGCAGTTGCTGCTAGGAACGCCAGTAGGGTGACTACACGACGTAGCTGCAGTTACCGCTAGGAGCGCCAGTAGGGCGACTACACGACGTAGCTGCAGTTACCGCTAGGAGCGCCAGTAGGGCGACTACACGACGTACCTGCAGTTACCGCTAGGAACGCCAGTAGGGTGACTACACGACGTAGCTGCAGTTACCGCTAGGAGCGCCAGTAGGGCGACTACACGACGTACCTGCAGTTACCGCTAAGAACGCCAGTAGGGTGACTACACTACGTAGCTGCAGCCGCTGCTGTTTACTACCCTCTGGCGTGACAGGGAAGTAGATAGGGTTGAAATATAACAAGGTTCCCGAAATCGTTAAAACACAATGAGTGGAACAGTCTACCTAGCCGGGTCACTGAAGCTAAAACTTTGGGCAGCTTCAAATATAGGGCAGGTAAATACATGAATGAGGGGGGTTTGGATCCGAGTGGGAGTTGCACTTGAGTTCAAGTTATCACTGAAAAAGGTTACGTAAATATTTTTAGTGGGTTTGAGAAGGACCTGCTAAGTATGGGCCAGCAGGCCTGCTGCAGTGCTTCTCCTTCATGTTCTTGTAATTGTTAGGTGAAAGGACACTTGTTATAATCATGGGGGAGCGCTAAACCCGTAGGGATTATGCAGCGCCTGTGGGTGGGGGGGGGAATAGAAGGCATCCAAGCTTCATTTGGGTAACTGGAGCACAGATCCAATTCCCAAGTTCAAGAGCCCTTCCTCACCAGCATCAAGGAACCTTCCGTGAGGGGTGAAACGACACAAGTGCAATTAATGTGACATTTTATTGTGGCAACGTTTCGCCCTGTGTCCATCTTCATCAGGTTACATGTTTAAAAATTTTAGTGGGTAAATATTAAACATTAATCCTAGAAACATTAAACAACATTTTTAAAAAACATTTACACTAGCTGCAATAAAAGCCTGGGATGTCAGTGACCAGAGGTCACAATGTAACTTGGGTCATGTCACGTGCGGGTACAAACGCACGTGACATGACCCAAGTTAAACTGCGACATGTACTAGATATGTATCGGATGTGAAAAATTTAGATATCCGCGGATGCGGATGTGTATGAGGATGTCTTACTTATTTTTGCGGATGTAAGAAAATGTGTGGATGTTTGGCGGATGCGGATATCCATTTACATTAAACACAGATGCGGATGTAAGAAAATGTGCGGATGTTTGGCGGATGCGGATATCCATTTACATAAAACACAGATGCGGATGTAAGAAAATGTGCGGAAGTTTGGCGGATGCGGATATCCATTTACATAAAACACAGATGCGGATGTAAGAAAATGTGCGGATGTTTGGCGGATGCGGATATCCATTTACATAAAACACAGATGCGGATGTAAGAAAATGTGCGGATGTTTGGCGGATGCGGATATCCATTTACATAAAACACAGATGAGGATGTAAGAAAATGTGCGGATGTTTGGCGGATGCGGATATCCATTTACATAAAACACAGATGCGGATGCAAGAAAATGTGCGGATGTTTGGCGGATGCGGATATCCGATACACTACATTTGTGTTCTCGTACACTTATACCAGCCACATTTAAACCTAATATGCAGTTTGAGTGGAACTCATCTGAAGTATAATACCAATCTATTTAACTAAGATACACCAGCATTGAGGGTTTGAAATCAATCACAAGAGGCAGTTTTTAAAAGTCACCCCACAAAAAGGTAAATACCTACTGAAAAAATCTTTGTTACTGCAGGTACCTCATTTCTGGAGATACCTAATTAGGAAGCTAAATTTACGAGGTTAATAAATGTTACCACTATTGTTTTATGAGCAGTAAAATGTCAATACCGTGGGACAATCCACCAAAAAAACTCGTATTTAAGAGAGGAACGACCTGACGATGTTTCGGTCCGGCTTAGACCATCCTCAAGTCATGTTGAAAATGGTAGCAAATACCGACAAGTTGAAGATTGAAACGTGCAAGATTTGGGTTTCTTTATTGATGAAGCGGATAGCCTACATAGTAGGCCTCTGCTGCCTCTATATTTGACTAAAGATGCCTACTGTGTAGCCGAAACGATTCATCAATAAACACACCCATCTGCTGTACATGTGTATTAATCTGCAGGCTAAAGTCAAAACTTAGGACTTGGCACTGGTCCAGGGCAGGCTATTTTTCGAGTCAGTTCCTCTCTCCAGTGCGGGTTTCTGGCGGACAGCTTTCCAATGCTCTAAATGATAGCTTCTCTAACCATATAGCGAACTTCCGGTAACGTGTCTAGTGGTGGGTCAAGTCGTCGTTCCGGATTCTAAAGCCCCCCTAATCTCTCGTCGCCAACGTCTCCCCACCTGTCGTCGCTAGCGCCACCCCATCCGTCATCGCTAACGCCGCCCCATCCGTCGTCGCCAACGCCACACTAACCTGTAACGACAGCCTTAATTAGTATCGTAAGACAACAACATTAGTTACAACAGTCAATTCTCCTCCCCTTCCCTCTGAAGCAAATCTTCACTAACTAGCTGTGCTGCATGTAGCACCAACGGGAGTAGTGGTGGTAGTCGTTCCTCGCCTCAGTCGTCCTCGCCCCTGCCGCCGTTGTCGTCCTCGTCCCAGCAGCCACCACTAACCTTACAAATATGAAAAGTTTGAGTTACAAAAGCGAGCGAAACAATAGGGTATTACTACAACAGTTGAAGACTAGAATCAAAAACATCGTGTCCACGGAGCTCGACGTTTCTCTGGGCGAGAAACTTACTACCACAAAACTATTACACGACACAAATAGCCCACACATAGGAGAAAAACTTCGGACTACGTTTCGGTCCAACTTGAACCATTAACTAGTCTCCGGCTAGTTAATAGTCCAAGTCGGACCGAAACGTCGTCACAAGCTTCATGTGTAGGTTATTCGTGTTCCAGTCATGGTATTGTGCCTGTTACCTACCACTACAAGGCTGAGGCACTGTTTGTTAATACTTGTCTCCAATTTAAGTCACCTCTGTATTCGACTGAAGACGCCTACTGTGTAGGCGACACGTTTAGGACGTAACATACCAAGGTGCTGCAGCAGTGTAATAATATCTATTTACTACCAGTACATGTACAAGGTATACAGACCATAGCAGACATCAGTGACATACTACTATATAGAAAGCCGCTTGTTATGCTGAGCATTTCCCGCAAATTAGGTCAGTTTTGTCCCAGGATGCGACCCACACCAGTCCACTAACACCCAGGTACCCATTTTACTGATGAATGAACATGGACAACCGGTGTTAAGAAACACGCCCAATGTTTCTATCCTCGCTGGGAATCGAACGCAGACCCTCGCCGTGTGAAGCGAGAGCTCAAAAAACCCGCGGAAATCAAATATTCAGACAGCTTTAACTTCTTCCACTAAACAGCAACAAAACAACAGTCTCTCAAACCAAATTAAAAGAACGAGTCTATTAAAAAGTCCATCACGTTACCACCTAAATCCCAAAGGTCGTAAAACGTACCTAAAACGGACTAAGGACATGACACAATGTCCATGACACACTACTAGCGTGTGTCATGGACATTGTGGCCAGCTTCACAGCGATGGTTTACGTGGATGGGAAGAGTTGGCTTTGAGAAGGAGCTGCCGTGCATGGGCCAGTAATCCTGCTGCAGTGTTTCTCAGTTCTTGTGGTTTTTTTTGGGGGTTTAAAGGATGGGGGGGGGGTAATGATGGTATCCGTGGGCGTGCATGGGAGAATTTTTGAATCCAGTGTATCAGTGCCATAATGCTGACGTAATCAGGCGTTTGCCGTTACCTCCTCTTGGCTAGTGGAGGGCAGAACTATTTTTAAGATACCTCCTGCCACCGGGGGGGGTCCTCGACCTCCTGCCACCGGGGGGGGTCCTCGACCTCCTGCCACCGGAGGGGGGTCCTCGACCTCCTGCCACCGGAGGGGGGTCCTCGACCTCCTGCCACCGGAGGGGGGTCCTCGACCTCCTGCCACCGGAGGGGGGTCCTCGACCTCCTGCCACCGGAGGGGGGTCCTCGACCTCCTGCCACCGGAGGGGGGTCCTCGACCTCCTGCCACCGGGGGGGGGTCCTCGACCTCCTGCCACCGGGGGGGGTCCTCGACCTCCTGCCACCGGGGGGGGTCCTCGACCTCCTGCCACCGGGGGGGGTCCTCGACCTCCTGCCACCGGGGGGGGGTCCTCGACCTCCTGCCACCGGGGGGGGGGTCCTCTACAGGTGCCAACTTCACACATGTCTGCCAGGTGTCACTTGCAATACAAGGAAATGAGACCCCTCTTGTTCACGTATCTCAGCACTGATGAGTTTCATTAACGTCATAGTAACTGATGTTCTGACGTATTGAGAAACGTTTGCCATGCCAGCCATCTGCCAACAGTACCCTAGAACCAGCTGGTGTACAGGCCAGTGTGGGGTTTAAAATGCCTGGGAGAATCAGTCTTTTTGGGGGAACCAGAAAGAACTATCAAGGCTGGATGTGATAAGGTACACGATTCAATACTGCTCCCTGAACAAATTAGTGAGAGAAGACTCCTAGTTTAATTGCTAGATCACTCAAGTCACACACTTAGGTCCGTTGCTCGATCCCCGGTAGGGATGGAGACATTAGGACGTGTTCCCTCAAGACACCTGCTGTCCCTGATCAACTATCAATAAAATAGGTACCTAGGAGTTAGTAGACTGCTGTGGGTCGCATCCTGGGGCAAATTGACCTAATTTGCCCGAAAAGCTTTGCATAACAAGGTGCTTATAATGTAGTGGTATCACTAATGTAAGCTAGGCCTATATACCTCGTACATATACATGTAGAAATAGCGATTCTCGTGTTCAAATATACATCTCTGGTTCATTAAGTTAATAATCGAGACTCCAGTGCTATAATTTGACTAGATCAAAGCTGGAATGGCATAAACATTGATAATTGATAACTACAAATTGGTTTAGAAATGTTCCAGTGTTTTCTGACATGTCTTCTTAAACCAACACTGGCATCCCGACTCTTAAGAGTGGAGGGCGGAGATGTCAAGGACATTACCAGCACGTGTGTGAGTGAATGTCAGGGGGGCTCTGGTGGCTTGGTGGTTAACGCTCTCGCTTCACACGGTGAGGGCCTGGGTTCGATTCCCAGCCAGAGTAGAAACATTGGACGTGTTTCTTTCCACCTGTTGTCTATGTTCCCCATCAGTAAAATGGGTACCTGGGTGTTAGTCGACTGGTGTGGGTCGCATCCTGGGACACTGACCTAAGGAGGCCTCGTCACAGACTGGGCCGCGGGGGCGTTGACCCCCGGAACTCTCTCCAGGTAAACTCTCTCTCCAGGTAAACAATGATTGATGACATTCCAATTCTGAGACAGCTTGTTATGAGGGATAAAAGCTGGCGAGGTCCCGACTTACCAGCCCAAGACAGACCTCAAGTAGTACATAAATGGTATTCAATACCGACAAAATTAATACGACATGTGCAATCTCTGGGTATCCATTTGTAGACGTTCCGCTATCCAGTGGTTTTATCAATACAAATTCAAGACGCAATGGGATGACAGAGCTGTCAACAAAAGATGAGATAATCAGTCCCTTGGAGTTCAAGAACACCGTAGTTTTGAATACAAACACAGGCAACTCCAAGGCTGAGGGACTGATTACCTGTCTTTTGTACATACTTATGCAATCTCTTTTCATTATGTCCTTTAATTTGTATTGATAAACCCACTGGATGCCAAAACGTCTACAAATAAAGATACCCTGAGGTCTGATGAATTAGACACGTGTCTAATTCATCAGACCTCAGGTAGACTTATCATACCTAGGGGGCAAACTAGACCATTTTTCCACACCTTGTTCATTAGATTTTTTAATCCATAATTTATATAGCAGACGGACTTTACTAAAGTTAAGCAGTATGGGTAATAGTGCCACTACGTTTCAGATATTTAAGTTATATTAAGTGCTAAACTCAAGTGGATAATTCAACACAGTATGTGATGGAGGCCATTCGACCCAGTTGAATGGCTATACCATTCCTGAGATACGGGCATCTGGTGTTACTTAAGTGAATACCCTAATGAAACGATAAAAATTACTGTTCTAGACCTATAGTGTCAAAACGTGAAATTTTTATTTATCCTCGTGCCAGTCCTATCTTCATCCAGTAGTCAAATCTGCTGGACTATTTAGCCTTATAATTAACCAAGTGTCAACAAAGGCTCCTTAATAACAGTGCCCAACGTATCTATTTCATTTACAGTCTCCTGTCGAAGAAAGTGTTCACGAAATCCTAGACTGAATCTGGCTGCCAGACACTGGGTGTAAGTTCATTCAGGTATACACATACACAGTTACATAGATTATCATACATAGCAGCATATGTGTAGAGAACCTGGGTTAACCCAAAAAAAGTGACTTATTATCATTGGTCTGGAGAGATGAACAGTAACGTATTCATGTAGATTTGCCAGGACGGGTCGTGGCCCGGGTCTTCTCCATATGGTGACTCGGCAGTGGCTCCCGGAGTGTCTGAGTTCGTCTAAGTAATGCATCATTTACAGCCCTATGGCGGGAGCAGCACGAACTAATTAACAGAGTCGGTCAAGTGTACACTTTTTCCTCAAAATTGTACATCTGATAGTTCCAGGAATCGCATCTCTTGTGGCCGGTCTCAAACTAGAGCCTCAAACTAGGCAATATTACAGAATTTAACGTTTGATAAATACAGGAATGGGTAAGAATGTGCAGAATTTATGTTGAAGTTTGTGATATTTCTGTCTTGCATATTCAAGGGATATAAGGAATCTTGCAAGAGTGCAAAACTTGACACGTTTGCATATCACATACAACGGTAGGGTGTTCCTAGATGGTTCCGTATAGTCATTCCTGTATAATTTACATGGTGGTCGTACAAGAACGGTATACAATACCGACAAGATGAAATTAAGACGTTGTTAAGACACATGATGCCCAGATGTTGCACATGTGTCTTAATTTCAATTTAGATGGTCAATGACTCATCCGGTCACATCTATTTATTGTTGCTCGTCTGTCGAGCCCACTAGGCTTACTACTTTCCCAAAGATAGCACAATTTGATGCAATCATTCCTGATGTGATAGTTTGTCTACCTAGCAATGTACACAAGCAACAATAGTTATTAAACTCACGTAGACGTTTTCTAACACTAAAAAACTACGAGTTTTACTTACCAGTTTAGCGCCATGCAGCAAGCAACACTAGTGGTAGTAGTCGTCCCTGCCACAGCCGCTGCCGAGGTCGCTGTCGCCCTTCCTACGTCCGTTATCATCGTTGTCGTCCCCATCACATCCGTGGCCTGTCATCGACCCCGCTGCTCCACATCGATGGCGTTGCCCCACCACTGTTATTAAATAAATCAGTGGTAAAGCGTCAATAGCCATCTTAGCTAAGCACATCCAAAATTAGATCACCTTCCCTGCTCACACACCTTTCCCTTTGTCCGTGTTTCACACAACACTAATAACACCCTCACTAACCTGCTCTCAATCTGTACCAACACTATTATTGGTGGCCTTAGTCGTTTTCACCTCCACGGCTGCCTCCACCGGTGCCTCCACCTCCTACGATGTCGCTCGTCTGTTTACAAAAGCTTCGCTGGGAATATTTACTAATTGAAGAGCAATATCACCTTAACCTCGCATTTTTTCTTTCTCAAGCTAACGGAAACAAAAGCACTGCAACACGAACCAGCAACACACGCAGCAACACTAGTGGTGACGGCGCTCGCTGTAGCCACTTCCTTCCCCGCCCCGTGCCGCTGCCGTTCCTCCTGCCCCGTGCCGCTGCCGTTCCTCCTGCCCCGTGCCGCTGCCGTTCCTCCCGCTGTCGCCACCACCAACCTGCTAGCAAAAGCAGCTGAAGAACACTCATAAATAAAAAAGGCACAATACCGTGACTGGAGCAATACACAAATAACCCGCACAGGGAACAGGAGCTTACGACGACGTTTCGGACAAACTTGGACCATTTACAGTGACTTTGTAAATGATCCAAGTCGGACCAAAACGTCGTCGTAAGCTCCTCTCTTCTATATGCCGGTTATTTAACATATACTTATGCACTGTTCAGCACATTTAAGGACAAGTTTCGCCCATTAGGACTGAAGCCACTGGGCGAAACGCTTCCTCTGATGTCCCCGAGCTCTACATGCCTTTTCCATACGTCTATCATACCATTTGCCAACAGTAGTACCGAGAAATATTCATTGATGCTAGTAAAGAATTCTTAACCAAGCGATGTTATTTACCCTTAAATAACAGAATAATAAAAACAGTGAATAAATGTTGATAAATTAGACATGTGCAACTCTTGGGTATCTTTATTGAGGAAACGTTTCGCCACACAGTGGCTTCATCATGTGTCTAAT
Source organism: Cherax quadricarinatus (assembly GCF_038502225.1). NCBI lineage: Eukaryota > Metazoa > Arthropoda > Malacostraca > Decapoda > Parastacidae > Cherax > Cherax quadricarinatus. The sequence continues at coordinate 399,120 of NW_027195081.1, forward strand.
TTATCAACATGTCGGTTCTCTGAACCATCCATCTACAAACCTGTCACACTGCAACTTCTTGGGATCTTAATACTTAGGAATTCTTCGCTTGCCTAATTCTTGGGCACGACCTACTTCAACATTGGACAAATGTGACACCACCTATGACTGCTGCACCTCTCCTGCCATACGGTTTATAAGCTCCTTCTCCGCTGATATGCCGTATTCTATTCAAGATTGATGGACTGAACACATCGACTCAAGGTTGAGGGACTGGTTACCTCATTCTCCTCCTGTTCTTCAAGTTTATCCTATGTATGGACTGATGAAGCCACTGTGTGGCGAAACGTTTCCTCAAAGATACCCAAGAGTTGCACATGTGTCTAATTTATCAACATGTCGGTTCTCTGAACCATTCATCTACAAATAGTGTATAAATAGTCTAGCAAACTGTTGATAAATGGGACTTGTGCAACATCTTGCAATCCTAATTTTCGAAACGTTAATGCAGTATTAAGATACCCAAATGCTACATAGGTGCCTCGTTTATCATGAACTATCATTAATATGAACACAAAGGCACAATACCCTGACTGGAACAATACACAAGTAGGAGATAAAGTCGTTTCGGTCCGACTTGTAAATGGTGCAAGTTAGACCGAAACATCGTAAGTTTCTATGTGCGGGTTATCTGTGTAAATGGGGTTACTACCCATTCCCCAGACATGGGTGTAGCTCTTCCCCTTACATAAAATAACAATAGCCAGGCTACCTGTGGCACCAACAACAACTCTGCGCCACCGTCCCAACCCACTGACAACAGCACTGACAACAGCACTGACAACAGTAATAACAGCTTTACTAACCATATTGTCTGCATGTAGCAGCATCAATAGTCACCTTTGTCTGCGTTGTCGTTCCTGACGCTCGTCGACCACTGCCGCTTTCCCTGCCGCCAGCCGCCGCTTCCCCTGCCGCCAGCCGCCATCCTATTAACAAACTCCAATAGATATCCCCAGAAAAATATCACTGACTTTTTTTTCGTTTCTTTCCCCAAGTTACCAAAAGCCAAATTGATAATGCCTCTTCTGATCGATTTCAAACTTGAAATGCTGGTATATCCTACTTAAACATAGATTCTTAAGAATATTGAAATGCGTTTCCCATTTTTAATAGGTATTTCTTCTGCTACAAGTCGGAAATACCTTTCGTAAATACTTTCAAACACTAGAGAGTTCACAGGAGAAGGGGGCCACCGGCATGGGGGCCACCGGCATGGGGTCCACAGGCGAAGGGGGGCCACCAGCAAAGGGGGCCACCGGCAAAGGGGGCCACCGGCAAGAGGTCCACAAGCGAAGGGGGCCACCGGCAAGGGGGCCACAGGCGAAGGGGGCCACCGGCAAGGGGTCCAAACAAATGTTACATAATTTTTGACTATAGGTATAGCAGTAACAGCCTGTTTAATCAGACTTCAGTCCACCAGGTCACAGTCCACCAGGTCACAGTCCACCAGGTCACAGACTGGGTTACGGGGGCGATGATTCTTGAAACCCTCTTCAGGTATACCTACAACTCCAGGTATTCCAGGTATACATCTGCAAATCTTAAAATTTCATTAAACAATTTGGGATGTAAGCTCCATACAATAATAAGAAAAATTCATCAACCGATCGCCTTCAAACCTCAAAACGTCGTATCGTATTCGGTGGGAGAGTCGGAGGTGTTGGGATGTAGAGGTCCCTATTTTAATTAATAAAATATTGATTTCTGTGCGATAGTTTGAGAATACTTCAAAAGTTTCTCGTAGGTTGGCCATGGAAAGGTTGGCCATGGAAAGGTTGGCCATGGAAAGGTTGGCCATGGAAAGGTTGGCCATGGAAAGGTTGGCCATGGAAAGGTTGGCCATGGAAAGGTTGGCCATGGAAAGGTTGGCCATGGAAAGGTTGGCCATGGAAAGGTTGGCCATGGAAAGGTTGGCCATGGAAAGGTTGGCCATGGAAAGGTTGGCCATGGAAAGGTTGGCCATGGAAAGGTTGGCCATGGAAAGGTTGGCCATGGACAGAGAGTACTTGCTATTCAAACTATAATTATTTACTAATCAAATTAAGTCACCACCATCATTCTCTCTTCCCTTCATACTGGTAAAAATAAAAGCCTGACTTAAAGAAATAAAAATTTCTCAGCACTATTTGCCAGTAACCAACAATAACTATCAATTTCTTTTACTGTTAAGAAAAGCTTTACTAAAAACACTTCTAGGTATTAGGTGCTAATATAATATTAAAAATCACTACTTCTCTCTCGCTGGTACCAACAAAAGCCTCCTTATCTGCTACTGAAATCACTATCCCCACCACTACCCTGGTACCAACAAAATCCCCACTATCTAGCACTCAGCACTAACCACCACTACGACGCTGGTATTAAAAGCCTTACTATTTTCCACTTTAACCAGCACTAACCACTACCACTAACCAACCACCACCCTGGTACCAACAAAAGCCTCCTTATCTGCCACTGAAATCACTATCCCCACCACTACCCTGGTACCAACAAAATCCCCACTATCTGCCACTTAGCACTAACCACCACTACGACGCTGGTATTAAAAGCCTTACTATTTTCCACTTTAACCAGCACTAACCACTACCACTAACCAACCACCACCCTGGTACCAACAAAAGCCTCCTTATCTGCCACTGAAATCACTATCCCCACCATCACGCTGGTACCAACAAAATCCCCACTATCTGCCACTGAAACCACCACCACCCTGGTATCAACAAAAGCTTCACTAACACTTAACTCGAGCTCCCAGACGCTGTTGCAGGAAACAGGTCTCGTGTCCCTCAACTTCCTCCAGCCTTATGTATATTCAGCAGCTGGTAATGAAGTATCTAGCTACTACACCACCGCCTCTCACCACGACACAACCCAGGAGGAGCCAGGGGAGTGCAAAGGGAATTGTTGTGTAGAAACAGAGGGAGAGGATAGGTAGGGGAGAGGTAGGGAATGGAGGGATGGAGAGGACAAGAAGAACGAAAAGAATCGTGTGGAGAAGACGAACAGGGAGGGCCAGAGGAACAGGGAGGGCCAGAGGAACAGGGAGGGGAAAATTAGAGGAAAAGGATGTTGGAAAGACTAATGGGAAAAAAAGAACAAAAAAAGGGGAAAATGAAAAGTATGAGAATGATAAGAGTAAACGGAGGGAAGGAGAGCTAGAAAATAAGTGTGAAATAGAAGAAATTAATAAATGGGGGAAGGGGAAGAATGAGAGAAATGGGGAAAAAATGTTAAAACTGACTCGCAAACACACACAAAAAAATGCGTGTATTTCAATCTTCATCCTTGGCCCTGTTCAGCAGACCGAGTTAAACCCACAAGTCGAAAAAAACACAACTGTGCTTCGTGTTGTCGTCTTCATGTGGATTATATCCTACGTACAAAACTCCAATTACATTTTAATGTTCTTATCCCGCACATTTCAGTCTCATTGTTGCAAAATTAACCATAGACTGTCATTTTTACCGTAGATTTAACAATGCCATTTCCAAAGCTCCGAATATTAAAAAAATGCTATTATTTTATTGCATATTTCCACGATTCAGTGCGGTTTACCCGGAGGATGTTCCGGTGGTCAGCGCCCCCCGCGGCCCAGTCCATGGCCAGACTTAAGTATTTAGACGAAATATGTATTTGCTAACTGAAAAAAAATGGCTTACTTTTCCCATAAATTAGCAGTAGTATCGCTAAATAATATAATTCTTGCGTACATATTAAGTCGAGACTGATTACGTTGACTTCACATCTGCTGCGACGGCTTCCTCTGCATTCAGTTAAAAGCCTACCGAGTAGGCGAAACGTTTCGGAATGAAGCTACGTTACTGTTGCAGTAATGTCTTATCAGGCCTTGACAGATAACGAACGTAATGGAATAGAAACTTGTTAACACTGTCTGGAACACAAATTACATTCTCTCGCAAGACGATGATTGAGGAGAGACCTGCCTCGCATGGGCCAGTAGGCCTGTTGCAGTGTTCCTTTTTTCTTATGTTCTTAAGAGAAAGATGGATATTAACGAAGGGGATATAAATAAAGTCCTGAGGATATCCCTCCATGAGAGAACCCATAATAATGGATTCAAACTAGATAAGTTTAGATTTAGAAAGGATACTGGGAAGCACTGGTTTGGAAATATAGTAGTCGATGAGTGGGAAAGTTTGCCTAGTAAGGTTATTGAAGCTAAAACGTTTGTTAGCTTCAAATTTAAGTTAAATACACGAGTGACAGGGGTTAGATATGAGTGGGATTTGTACACTAGTTTGGGCAGCACTGAAAATGGGTTGGAAAAATATTTTTGTTAGTGGGTTGGGTGAACTTTATCGAGTCCCAAACCCAGGTAGATCTGTTCGTGACTTAAAGCTCACTGTGTGGGCGAAACGTTGTCAATAAAGGATGGCATTATACCGAATTTGTTTATTTTTCCACGAAATAACATACACAGTCTCACGCCAGGGCCTGCTTCTCCCAACACGGGGAAAGTAAATTTTGGAGCTTTGGACCAGAGCAATCATTAATCTCCCCACCTGGCATCATTTATATTCTTATTTCCTTCATTTTAAGCAAGAATGTTATTAAAAAATGTGTAAAGGCGTTGAGTTTTCATTCGAGTGTGTCTTCGGTATCAGCTATAACCAAGTAACTCTCATACAACCTGGATTTATGCACCATAATGTAATATCTTAAGATAAAAGGTAAGTGAACGGGATTGGAGAATAAATTTAGATACCTTAAAACTTCTAACTACACCTACACCCACCCACCCACACACACCCACACCCACACACACACCCACACACACACCCACACACACACCCACACACACACCCACACACACACCCACACACACACCCACACACACACCCACACACACACCCACACACACACCCACACACACACCCACACACACACCCACACACACACCCACACACACACCCACACACACACCCACACACACATCCACACACACATATCCACACACACATCCACACACACACCCACACACACACCCACACACACACCCACACACACACCCACACACACACCCTCACACACACCCACACACACCCACACACACACCCTCACACACACCACCACACCCACCCTCCCACACCCCCACACACACCCCCACACACACCCCCACACACACCCACACACACACAAATTAGTGAAAAAAATGGTGAATTTCCAAACGCTTTAGTATCAGCTCTTTGAAATTCCACCATAGAAAAAATTAAACCACAGGCAGGGAGTGAACTTATGGCTAACGAGTAAAACTCCAGACCAGCACCTAAGCCACTGGGCCAGTTTAATGACTCACTCACCACGAGTTCAATCCCTGCCCGTGTTATGCTTTGTTTACAATCATGTCATTATGATTTCCTGAGAAATTTCACCATTTTTCCACAGTGGTTATTTTGCATATATTACCTGAAGACCATGACGATGCCCTCGTCTGCTACAAATCCCTTTCTATCTGACGTTAGTATATAAGCACCAGTCTTCTTGCCTGTGCTCCAGTATCTCCACAACTACGGTGCTCTTCACACCAACTCCAAGGCTGAGGGACTAATTACCTTATCTTCTGCATATAGCTCTATTGTCTTCAAATTATGTCCTGGAATTTGTCTTGATCAAGCCACTTGATGGCGAAACATCTACATTAAAGATACCCAGATATTGCACATGTTTTAATTTGCATATTACTTATTCAGTAGATAACGGTATACTATACACCTCTATGGAGAGATATTGCATGAACATGAAAAGTAGTATATAGTTCAGACAGGTTGAACAGACATGCAACAGTTAGGTACAATTATTTCGGTACTTTTCGACTACA
>NW_027195081.1:407500-412500 GCF_038502225.1 Cherax quadricarinatus
CCTGGCCCCTCCTGTTCGTTAGCCGCTACTGGGATTTGACCCCTTTGGATGCTTGAGCCCTATCATGCTTGTTCTTAAAGCTATGTATGGATCCTGCCTCAGCCATCTCATTGTCTAGGTCGGTCCACTTCCTAGTAACTTCGAAATACTTCCTAACTTCCCCGTAACTGATTTTTAACTACCACCTTGATCAATTAGACACTAGTGCAATACTTCTGTCAACTAGTGCCTTCTTCAGTCCAATATAGGGATAAGTGGTTGAAAATCAAAGCGAGTTTTAAGATATCAGTCCCTCAGACTAGAGTCGATGTGACTAATCCAATAGCATGTGTGTGATGGGCTGAGGGACTGATAGCCTAAAACTCGCTTTGATCTTCAACCACTCATCCGTATACTGGACTGCGGAAGCCACTGGCTGGCGAAACGTTTCCACAAACGTTCATCTACAAGCTGCATCATCTTGGCCACTCCTGTCAGTTCTCAGTATTTTGTATGTAATTATGTCAACTTTTCCTTCTCTAATCTAATGTAATCAGGTTTACTGTCTCTTGGACTAGTCTCGTTCCAAAGTATCTAGCTACTGGACCTGCAAAATGAGTCTTACCAAAAACTCTACGTTTTTCTTAATGTCATCTCCCTGAGGCTTCTAAAATCGATCCTTCAATTTACCTACTACTATTCCTTCCACTACGGCATTACCTCTACCACCGTCTCCACTTCGTTTTTCCTGTCCTGTCCCTGCTTTCCATTCGTATATATTCTGGCTCCCTTACCTTCGTGTTAGTGTGTGATTAGTTAATGGTTCAAATCAGACAGAAACGTCTTAAGATTTTCTCATATGTGCAGGTTGTGTGTGTATTGCCCTTCTCATATGCCTCTGTTTATTCGGTTAATATGCTTATCATGCAGCCTTACATCCTCCCCCGAACCTGTACTCTGTTTCCGGTCTTTTCCCTTTCCCCATTTTCCAAAGTTTGCATTTTCCGAGGTTAAATTCTAATATCCATTTGTCAGACCACTTTTATAGTTTGTTTACCTGTATTTGTAGTTTTTCTTGTTTACCCTTGTTTGCATTATCGGTATCACATCATTTGTGAGCCGAGATACTTCCGACTTTGCTCGGTCATAACTTGTGTACACAAACAGTACCGGTCTCAGTACAAAATTAAAAAGGCACAATACCGTGACCGGAACGATACACAAATAACCCGCACATAAAAGAGAAGCTTACGACGACGTTTCGGTGTATAATACCGACAAGATGAAATTAAGACACATGCGCAACACCCGGGCATCCCTGTCGTAGACGTTTCGCCATCCAGCCAGCCAGCCACTGGATGGCGATAGGGATGCCCGGGTGTTGCGCATGTGTCAATTTCATCTTGTCGGTATTATACACCATTCTTGTACCACTACTACCACCACCACCACCAACTCTTCCTGCCTATATATAGCCGTCCTGCTCCACCTCTGGTTAGTGTGACTTTGTAAATGGTCCAAATCGGACCGAAACGTCGTCGTAAGCTTCTATCTCAGTACAAACCTTGCGGAACCTCGCTCATTTCAAGTGACCAGTTTAACTCCCTCTCCCAGACGACAACGTACTGTTCCCTTCCTGTTAATATTACCTCAACTACAGTGTTTTCCCGGATATTTTCGTATTTCCAGGCGTCCGTTCCAATCTCTAGTGTGGTACAGTATCAAGCTCATCCCTCTCTTGCCTAACTTTCCCTACCTGGCCGCCTGTAGCTAATTTGCTAGACAGGATTTGCAGTCTCTAAAATCATGCTGGCTTCTACGACTGCTTTTTTCCAGGTGGTCCAGCAAACGCCTGATAATTTTTTCCTTCCATACAATGCCTATGACACCGGCCTGTAGAATAATGTTACCTGTCTGTCCCCTTTATAAACATCGAGACAGTATTTGCCGCTTTCCACAATTCTGGCAGCTGCCTTGTTAATCATGAGAGTTAAATCGTCTTTTTCAACAGTACAAAAAAATATGACGACTTACAAAACAGTAATAAAAGCTGAAATCCCATTAAAAACTCCGCGGCGTCTATACAGACGTTGGGGATTACGAAATTCATGCAGACACTTGACAGGTGTATTGATATGCCTCTCATTGGTACCCTCTGGCCATGGGCCGGCCCGCGGGGGGCGTTGACCTCCCCGAACTACCTACGGGTATACTCCTCCAGGTAAGTAGAAAGAACAGTCTTCTAGAGGTTGGCAACGGTGGCCAAAATATGTCATATCTTCAATCTGCATGCAATCTCTTCTCAATCCAAGTTGCAAATAAACTATTGGAAAAACGTTGCAATTTGTGTAGATTTGTCAAATCCTGACTTAAATCTCTACAAAACACAACGTTTTACCTTCAAGAGCAAAAGTTTCTCGTTACATTCTTCAGCAATACGCTGTTTCACCCATTCGAATATTCCCTCTGGGAATTCCTGTAGGTAGACAGCGACGGTGAGTGAAATGTCACGGAGTAGACGAGCGTCACGGGATCAACACGAGCATCACGGGATCAACACGAGCATCACGGGACCAACACGAGCATCACGGGACCAACACGAGCATCACGGGATCAACACGAGCATCACGGGATCAACACGAGCATCACGGGATCAACACGAGCATCACGGGATCAACACGAGCATCACGGGATCAACACGAGCATCACGGGATCAACACGAGCATCACGGGATCAACACGAGCATCACGGGACCAACACGAGCATCACGGGACCAACACGAGCATCACGGGACCAACACGAGCATCACGGGATCAACACGAGCATCACGGGATCAACACGAGCATCACGGGACCAACACGAGCATCACGGGACCAACACGAGCATCACGGGACCAACACGAGCATCACGGGACCAACACGAGCATCACGGGATCAACACGAGCATCACGGGACCAACACGAGCATCACGGGACCAACACGAGCATCACGGGACCAACACGAGCATCACGGGACCAACACGAGCATCACGGGACCAACACGAGCATCACGGGACCAACACGAGCATCACGGGATCAACACGAGCATCACGGGATCAACACGAGCATCACGGGATCAACACGAGCATCACGGCAACAACACGCGCATCTCGGGACCAACACGAGCATCACGGGACCAACACGAGCATCACGGGACCAACACGAGCATCACGGGACCAACACGAGCATCACGGGACCAACACGAGCATCACGGGACCAACACGAGCATCACGGGACCAACACGAGCATCACGGGACCAACACGAGCATCACGGGACCAACACGAGCATCACGGGACCAACACGAGCATCACGGGACCAACACGAGCATCACGGGACCAACACGAGCATCACGGGACCAACACGAGCATCACGGGACCAACACGAGCATCACGGGACCAACACGAGCATCACGGGACCAACACGAGCATCACGGGACCAACACGAGCATCACGGGACCAACACGAGCATCACGGGACCAACACGAGCATCACGGGACCAACACGAGCATCACGGGACCAACACGAGCATCACGGGATCAACACGAGCATCACGGGATCAACACGAGCATCACGGGATCAACACGAGCATCACGGGATCAACACGAGCATTTTAGACCTTCAGGAGAGCTCACTTAAAGAGCTTGCCATGACAAGTAACGAAGCTCTTTAAAATAGTGACATTTCCGGCTTTCAAAGCATGTATGTGATATCAACGTGAAGGAGAGACTGCTGTTAACAGTTAAAATCAAGTGTATCTACCTATGACGATAAACTAGTTAAACCTTGGTTTAAAATAAACATGAGCAAACGCTAGAGTATATTTAATAGACAGCGTTTTGGTCCTGGGCCATCAATTCCTGGAACCTAGACCTCTGGAACCTCGATTCCTGGGAGCGAGACCCGCGGGAGCGAGGCCCCCGGGAGCGAGGCCCCCGGGAGCGAGGCCCCCGGGAGCGAGGCCCCCGGGAGCGAGGCCCCCGGGAGCGAGGCCCCCGGGAGCGAGGCCCCCGGGAGCGAGGCCCCCGGGAGCGAGGCCCGCGGGCGCGAGGCCCCCGGGAGCGAGGCCCGCGGCAGCGAGCCCCCCGGCAGCGAGGCCCCCGGCAGCGAGGCCCCCGGGAGCGAGACCCCAGGGAGCCAGACCCCAGGGAGCGAGACCCCAGGGAGCGAGACCCCAGGGAGCGAGACCCCAGGGAGCGAGACCCCAGGGAGCGAGACCCCCTGAAACCTAGACCCCCGGGAGCGAGACCCCCTGAAACCTAGACCCCCGGGAGCGAGACCCCCTGAAACCTAGACCCCCTAAAACCTAGACCCCCTAAAACCTAGACCCCCTAAAACCTAGACCCCTTTAAATAACAAAGAAATGGTCATCCCGATATTCCTCAAGTGAACAATATTCTGCAGATCACTCCAGGTAAGCGAATTCTAAAGACTCGCCCGTTATTGGGTTCAAGGCTCGCCCGTTATTGGGTTCAAGGCTCGCCCGTTATTGGGTTCAAGGCTCGCCCGTTATTGGGTTCAAGGCTCGCCCGTTATTGGGTTCAAGGCTCGCCCGTTATTGGGTTCAAGGCTCGCCCGTTATTGGGTTCAAGCCCCACCCGTTATTGGGTTCAAGCCCCACCCGTTATTGGGTTCAAGCCCCACCCGTTATTGGGTTCAAGCCCCACCCGTACCGTGAGTCAAGATTATAAATCTCAGTAAAAAAGAGCAAATATTCTAGAATGAAGAATAACCCGTAATATTTGTTTCTTCACCGAATATAATTCAATATTTTAGGAATATAATATTTACACATTTAACATATTGTCCGTATGAATTTTTGTTAACGTTCAGAATAAGGAGCAACACTGCAGGAGGCCTACTGACCCATACTAGGCAGGTCTTTCTCAAACCCAACCCATTTTCAGTGCAACCCAAGCAATAAGCTTTGATAGATAATTGGACACAGATGCAACCCAGTGACATTTTATTGCCGAGATGTTTCGCT
>NW_027195081.1:415000-440000 GCF_038502225.1 Cherax quadricarinatus
GGTAATAGTAGTAGTGGTAGTAGTAGTAGTGGTAGTAGTAGTGGTAATAGTAGTAGTGGTAATAGTAGTAGTGGTAATAGTAGTAGTGGTAATAGTAGTAGTGGTAATAGTAGTAGTGGTAATAGTAGTGGTAGTAGTAGTGGTAGTAGTAGTAGTAGTAGTGGGGAACTAAGTGTCAATTATAGCTGATAATATCGTGATAAGCAGAATTTGGTTAGTGATACTCAGCATGGACTGTCGAGGGGTTGTTCCTGTCTGACTGATTTACTGACACTATGTAAGGCTTTTGAGGCTGTTGATCATGATAAAGAATACGACATTTATTTGGATTTTAATAAAGCTTCTGATAGAGCACGACAGAAAAGGCTTATGTGGCCTTACTGACTAACAAATGGGGGTGAAATCCGAATGGGGGATCAGTCACAAGTGGTGTTCCACAGGGATCAGTTTTAGGCCCATTTTCACTACATTAATGAGAGGTGCAAACTCTATATTCATGTTCTCCCACTTGTGTATCTGCTGAAGAGGACACCATAAAGGAATCAAAATAGGCAGACAAATGAACCTCCCGAGTCTAAATCTATGTGACTTATTGAGCAATGGTAAGTGTACTTTACACTTTAATTATTTGTACATTAATGACTAACGATGGAATAAGTAATTTGGAAAGAAACACATAAGCAGTATAATGTGAGCCTTTATTGACAACGTTTCGCCCACACAGTGGGCTTTATCAAGTTGATAAACTAGACACGTGCAACACTTGGGTATCTTTATTGAGGGAACGTTTCGCCACACAGTGGGTTCATCAGTCCATACAAAGGAGAATCGTGAAGAACAGGAGTAGTTTGAGGTAATCAGTCCCTCAACCTTGAGTCGACTTGGTCGACTGATGAAGCCACTGTGTGGGCTAAACGTTGATAATAAAGGATCACATTATACTGCTTATGTGTTTATTTTTCCCTTGTGTCGGTATTTTATTCCATTTATTTCCAACAAGTAATTTAACGAGGGGAAAAACCACTGAAATTTAACGAGGGGAAAACCACTGAAATTTAACGAGGGAAAAACCACTGAAATTTAACGAGGGAAAAACCACTGAAATTTAAAGAGGGAAAAACCACTGAAATTTAACGAGGGAAAAACCACTGAAATTTAACGAGGGAAAAACCACTGAAATTTAAAGAGGGAAAAACCACTGAAATTTAACGAGGGAAAAACCACTGAAATTTAACGAGGGAAAAACCACTGAAATTTAAAGAGGGAAAAAACACTGAAATTTAACGAGGGAAAAACCACTGAAATTTAAAGAGGGAAAAACCACTGAAATTTAAAGAGGGAAAAACCACTGAAATTTCACGAGGGGAAAAAACCACTGAAATTTCACGAGGGGAAAAAACCACTGAAATTTAAAGAGGGAAAAACCACTGAAATTTAACGAGGGAGAAACCACTGAAATTTAACGAGGGAAAAACCACTGAAATTTAACGAGGGAAAAACCACTGAAATTTAACGAGGGAAAAACCACTGAAATTTAAAGAGGGAAAAACCACTGAAATTTAAAGAGGGAAAAACCACTGAAATTTAACGAGGGAAAAACCACTGAAATTTAAAGAGGGAAAAACCACTGAAATTTAAAGAGGGAAAAACCACTGAAATTTAAAGAGGGAAAAACCACTGAAATTTAACGAGGGAAAAACCACTGAAATTTAACGAGGGAAAAACCACTGAAATTTAACGAGGGAAAAACCACTGAAATTTAACGAGGGAAAAACCACTGAAATTTAACGAGGGAAAAACCACTGAAATTTAACGAGGGAAAAACCACTGAAATTTAACGAGGGAAAAACCACTGAAATTTAACGAGGGGAAAAAACCACTGAAATTTAAAGAGGGAAAAAAACCACTGAAATTTAAAGAGGGAAAAACCACTGAAATTTAACGAGGGAAAAAAACACTGAAATTTAACGAGGGGAAAAACCACTGAAATTTAACGAGGGGAAAACCACTGAAATTTAACGAGGGGAAAACCACTGAAATTTAACGAGGGGAAAAACCACTGAAATTTAACGAGGGGAAAAACCACTGAAATTTAACGAGGGGAAAAACCACTGAACTCCACCGTTGTTTTTTTTTTTTTTTTTTTTAAATTCTGGATGTCTATCATTCTTTGTTCAAGACTGACGAAGCTACTACGTAGCGAAACGTTTTCATAAGGATACCCAAGTGTTGCACATGAGCATGTGTTATTCATCAACAGCCTGGTTGATCAGGCCCTGATCTACCGGGTGGCGTGGTCAGGGACCAGGCCACGGGGGGCATTGACTCCCCAGAACACCCACCAGGTAGACTGGCTAATCACAGATTGGGTGGGACTAATTCCAAGCAGGTAAATCCTAGGACACTAACCATTGGTTCAAACCCCACTCGTTCCGTGGTCTGTTTACAATCGTTTATTACGATTTTGAGACATCACTTACCCAGGGTAGCGAGTTAATATATTTTTTTAAACTATGATAATACCCAAAAACGAAGCTGACATTTTATTGTGGCAACGTTTCGCTCTCCCGGAGACCGAAACGTTGCCACAATAAAATGTCACAGATGCATTTGTGTCCTTTTAATACAATGTGGGGAAAACACGCACACAGTTCAGGACACTTTATGAGATGAAAAATTTCTCCCCTCGTGGCGAAACGTTCTCTCTAAACTCTCCACAGTTCCCCCATATTCATTTTTGATTCACTCCGCGTAAACTATTATTTTTAAACTTGGTTAGAATACATAAACTTGTATAAAATACGCAGATAATAGCAGCTTATAAGATATTACCCAGGTTAATAGTTCTTATAGCTTCTGGTAAAAGGTACAGGTAATGGCAGGAATATCATTCATGACGGAAGAACCGGCTGAATGATAGCAATTTACGAACATTCAATATTTTAACCAATGGATTCGTCTAAAAACATGGCTGCCATAAATTACGAGTAATTGCTGTAGAGTTATGACAAACGAGACATCAGAGGCTTCAAAAGACCGTAAAATTTGCGATTTATGGTGCTTTATTCTTTAATTGTGTTTTGCTGTGGTGGTGGACGGATTTTTAAGTTTGGGTTTATGTCCTGACTTCTGCAGAGGCAGCGCCCTCTGTGCACGTTAGGAGGTTCGAACCCAGCGAGTCAGGATGCTCGTTATGTCCCCTTATACCTCTATCTTTGAAGATTTAGACACGTGCAACAGTTGGGTAAAGCTCCTGGTGAGCGAAACGTTGCCACAATGTGTCATATTAGTTGCACTTGTGTCCTTTTACCCAACATATTACCGGTAATTCTACCAACATTAATCCAGAATAAAGATTCTCATATTATTGCCAATGTGTCATTTACCAACTTCTCGGTTTTCCGCACCATTTGCATATATAATAAATCTTAACCAAGACGAAATGGTTCTTAGCAAATAACTTCGAGTATTGACCCATCTTGATTCACCGGTAGTCTCCCGGCCGGGTTTTTTTTCCAGATAGTGACCCGACTTTGCCTCCGTCTTGGGAGTGTCTGAGACCTATGCATGCCATGGGAGGAGGTACAAGTACCTCCTCATCTTCTGGGACCAATTGTCCCCAGGCTTAGCCACATTCCCCGCCCTCAAGGGGCTCGTAGGGAGAAGCTAGGCCTCTGGTCTGCCATCTTTCCCGCTCCAGGGGGATGGGGTTCGTGGAAATGGCAGCCTTGTGAACTGCATGTGTTGACTCGACTCCTTTACTGTCTCTCCCGTGTATGTCCACATACGACAGCAATGAGCATAACCTGTCAACGTGAGAATTTCTGTCTTCAGCTTCTCTGCACTACAATAGCGCGAATGAACATCTGGGTATTATTAAACCATAGTGACCTACTTGTCTCTCTTAAGTACACTGCACGAGGACGCAATATTGTCCATAAGGGCCACTGTAATCTCATATCCGCGAAGGCACACATCACCGGTCGATGCAAGTGAACTGCCATCCAAGATTTAATATCAGGGCTTCACCACATAACGCTCATATATATATATATATATATATATATATATATATATATATATATATATATATATATATATATATTTATTTATTATATAATTAGTAAAAGTGGTACAAATTTAACTCAATTTTAAGTGTCAGTTTGATAAGACAATCTTTTTCATTGCTCGCTAAATGGAAATTTATCATGGATTGTGGACAAGTGTCAAAAAGCGTGACCCCCAAAGTCATCACATCTTAGTGTGACCAGCCATACAGCCACCTGTTTCGGGGGCCGGGAGCAGTCAAGAAGATTGTGGAGATGATTATTCCAGCCTCTTTGATCAGACCCTGATCCTGGTGGACTGAGGTGGATCGGGTCGCTGGGTCGTTGATTCCCGGAATACGCTCCAGGTAGGTAGGCACCTTGGGGCACTGAGGTCATTATCTTTCACCAAGAATACCCCAGCTTTCCGTATCTCACCTAAACAGAATATCAAACAGCTGCTAAATAACGTCTGTCAGAACGCTCCGACCGATTCCCAAGGCGACAGCTCATTAGTTTACAACGAAATTCACAGACCTCGTGAAAAAATGGCTAACGACTCCCCAACGGCCACAGGATCACGACTCTCTTAATGGTTGGTAATGTTTATCATATTAATGCCCCACCCAGGAGGATCAAGTTCCCAGCAACGTTTATTACAACAATGAATTGCTTTAAAAAGCACACGTGAGCAGACGCTAGGACATAAGAAAACTGAATTATATAAACCACCTCTCTGGCCCTATGCTGTACTTACAAGAGTGAAGAACTGAACACACCTATTCCAGGCTGAGGGACTGACTACCTCAAACTCCACCTCTCCTTACCCATTTCTCCTTTGTATTGGACTGATGAAGCCACTGTGTAGTAAAACGTTTCTGCAATAAAGATTCCCATATATTGCATAAGTGTCTCAATGTTTTTCCCTTAATGAGCTTGAAGCTACGTCATTCCCACTGAGCTGCTGAATTCGTCTAATCCAGCACAGGAAAGTGTTTCTGAGAGCCCCTCTGAGCTCTTCAGATCTGCAGACTTGTGCCTGACTTGTTGTATCTGTAAGATATCACTAGGTCATTGTTTTCTTGGTGTTTTCTCCTGTGTCCTAATGGGAAGGAATGAAGAGCTGTTGCTGCTGGTAACTTGCTTCGTTGTCTTGTTGCCAGGGCTGCTGTCAACATTTTTATCCACGATGCAGCCACAGTGCTAAACATTTACCTTGTGTTTGGGGTTCCATAAGGATCAGAAGCAGCAGCTCGCGCAGCATTATCAGAGAATGCTTCCATAAAAAAATCAAAACTGTTTCAATTGGGTTTTGGCGTCATTTTTAGCTTGGTCATAAGAGATTTTATCAGTTTAATCCGTCCCCTCTGTCCATTCATCCACCCGTATTGCAGTGACGGCTTTCCAGTTTCACTGTCAACATTAGAGACTCGTGGGCTGTAGCCTTCATGGTCCAACATCTCAATGTGACTATGACAATGGTATACAATACAAACAAGATAAATGTGAAACGGTTAGATATCTTTATTTACAAACGTTTCGCCTATACGGTAGCCATCTTCAGTCGAATAGAAAGGATGCAGCAGCAGTATGGGTGTCCAGTCGAAAATGCTTATTTCTCAGTTGCTGTCCAGCTTGAGGAGCTGGAGTTATTTCATGCTTTAAAATATTACTCTGGTGTATGAATGTTAGTCAAAAAGTAAATCCTTATTAAAAACAATTATGGGTTTTAAGTTATTTCACGAACGAAGTAAACTTGTGCGGTTTATTTAGTCAACACAACGAATAGCTAAAACTGTCAGTTACTGTTGTGGAGGATCGACTTTTTTTGCATAGATCATTTTTTTTTCTCTCAGTTGAGGTTATCTACTATTTTGCTTTTCAAATAGGAAGGGTAAGGAGGATGTAGATAATGAGTGTAGTTATTTTTTCTGTTTGTTAAGGGATGATTGAGCCCTTACTGTTTCTTGCAATGAATGATCCACACTGGTATATTGCCTCAAATTCAGCAAAACTTATTGCATCAACTACTAAATTCTAGACAAGAGTGAGGCTAAAGTCTTAAGACTTAAGGAAGGTGCAAATTGAAAAATTATGCAAATTGAAAAATTATGGAAAAAATATTTTCTTACCGAAAAAATAATGGATAATTCTGGCAACATGATGTAATTGGTTTGTTTCTATCATATTTCTAAGTATGTTTTTCCAAAAATGTATTTTTTTTTTGTTCTTGCTGTCATCAAAGAGACGATGGCAACTCGTTTTTTTCCTCCAAAAAATTATGATTTCTATGATTGTTTCATTCTAAATACACTACATTACAACATCTCTGAGGACTCCATTCAAGTGCAGGGAGTGATAACAGCTCAGTCACCTGTGGGTTGTCAACATGTGTTGTGTGGTGCAACATACTGAAATATGGCGCGCCATCACCGTAGAGTTTTACAGAAAACGTAATATATGTATAACTCGGGAATAAGTTATTGACATTATTTTCCATTTTTGGCGAAAAGTATTTGTAGGAGTGTCATGATTTTTGCACACGTTATTAAGTAATGATGGTTCTACTAGCATGCACAGGGGATTTGTGATATTTTTTACCGCTTTGTTTTTAGATATTTTTTCTCCCCCAAAAATACTTAAAAATAATAAATAAACTTCAACATTTTTTATTATGCAATCAATTGGCATTTTCGCTCAAACGGGGTTAGTACCAAGATTATCTATCCCTTATCTTTCATCTGATGTCAACTAGATCATTGTACGTCTTACCAATTTTGTAGATAAGGGAGAGTTTCAGGTCCTATAGAATAGGGTACTATTTTATTTCATCTTTTAGGGCAAAACGTCACTACAATGTGTAGGCTTCAAATGTTGTTTAATTCACTTGAAATTTCGTTGAAATTGGACCAAATTAAAAAAAAAGACTTAGCTTGCACTCTCGTAGGTTAGACATGCGTGTACAGTGAGAAATTAGACATATGTAACATCTGGGTATCTATGTCTTGACGTTTCGCAAACGGATGGCATCATCAAGAATGTAGAATTACATACAAATGACGAGGTAATCAATCCCTCAGCCTTGGAGTTGAAGAGTACCGTAGTCTTGAGGAATCTGAAGCACAGGTATGGTCATTTTGATGTAGGTTTGCTGGGAGGGGTCCTGACCAGGGTCTTCTCCATAAGGTAATCCAGCACTTTTTCCCGAACGAGTGTGAGTTTGTAGAGGCAATGCACCGTTTGCAACTATGGCAGGGACAGCCCTATGGCAGGGGCAGCCCTATGGCAGGGGCAGCCCTATGGCAGGGGCACGGTCTCTTCAGTGGTGTAGAAGTTTACTACAATCGCCTTCGACGCTCTGATGTCTGGGCTGCTACACCTCACTAGCCAGGGTGGCTAGTGAGGTGTAGCAGACGAAGACATTGTCACTGGTAAGCAGGATTCTTCAGTGGAAATAAATCATACCCAAGGGATGGGCCAGTAATAAACAAGAAGGTTGTGGAGATGTCCTCTGTACTAAGATTCAATAATTTTGCAGCATCTGACTAGTCGTACATGAATGGTTTACAAGGTGTGCGAGGGAGGGGAGAGAGTTAGATTTCAAAGGTACCTGCTTGTCGTAGGTCAGTGGGTATGCTATCGTGTTCCTGCTACCTGCTAGGCAGCACAGTAGCTAACAATCTCTGCTCTGTGTAGAAAACCGGGCATATGGTAACATCTAATGCTGACGTTTCCTAACAGTTAAGAGATACCTGGAAGCTAAGACTGTTCGTAGTCTCATCCTGGGGAAGGACACTAAAAAAATTTCTCGCTTATATTAACTAAACGCAACGGGAAATCAAGTTTTACTTAGGGTTGCCAGCAACGTTTCAACACTTTTAAAGTATGGATAAACTGTCAGACGTGCCGTTGGAGTGTAAGCAAGGTAACATTCATGAAAGGATTCAGGAAAACCGGTTAGCCGGACTCGAGTCCTGGAGGAGGGAAGTACACTACCTGTACTCTGAAAGAGGTGGAAGTATGCTGCAGTTCTGGAACTGTAGTATCAATACACCTCTGGCAAAACATGACTGGATCGAGTGATGGAAGTTTTCTTTGAGTCACCCTGCCTCTATTTTCATTGAGGCAGAGTAACCCGAAAATCTCTATTGAGGAGATTCATTCATCAATGTTTGTGCTAAATAACGTTGCAGCATTTGGAATAATTCATTCTTAAATTCCAAAATGAAGCAGTGCAGGCAAGGTGCACGAAATTTGCACAATGTGACTTTGTAAAATGGTCCAAATCGAACCGAAACGCCGTCGTAAGCTCCTCTCTCCTATTTAAGTTATTTATGTATTGTTCCAGACACGGTTTTGTGCCTTTTCGTTCTTGATTAATTACATTACTTGACAGCTGTGTCCCGACAGCCTAAAACCAATTGAGTCAACAATGGAGACGTACAGAACACTGCTAGCTTAATATTTACAGTTTTGGCTCTATTGATTTTAGGCCGAGATAAGTCAGCCTATAGGTGACGTCATTCTGTGTACCACACCTACTCTAACATATTTCCAGTTTGTCTACTGGATTGATAGAGTCACTGGTGGATGAAAATCTTCACGATCAAGTTACCTTAAGTTGCCTCAGAAAGAGAGACTTAACATTACAGGGTTTCGTGATTATATTTATCTCCTTCAGTAGGGCTGTGAAGGTTAACTAAAATTACCAGTGAACTTTCAAGACTCCTAAATGGAGACCATAAGAAAATGAAAGGGTCTGAAGACTAACTTCACATTCCAAACCTTTCCTGACCAGAACGAGTCAGTCTCCAGCAGAAGAGAGAACAAACTTAGATAATTTCTCCATGACAATAGCAAATAGAAATGTTCTTCCCAAATCAATAATCAGTATATAAGCGACCGTCTTCCTGCACGTGTTTCCGACAACAACAAGACTGAGGGATTGTTTACCTCGTCTTGTATAAAGTTCTGTCTTCACCTGTCCTTTAATTTGTATTTATAAAGCCACTGGATGGCAACACGTCTACAATAATGAATCTAGATGTTGCACACTTGTCCAATTCTTCATCAGTAATCACTAACATGTCCTGTCTAAGACCAAGAAGCACTTATCTTCATTTTAAAATGATTTGCTTCCAGTTACAAATCCAGCCACCAGCTGGATCGGATTACTAGGAATTAGATTTAAGTACAGGGGCTTTCAAGAGTGTTACGTGAACCAATGGCTCACTCAAACGTAACATTACGGTCCTCCAAGACTAACTCATGAGAATGGTTCTAACTACTTCTAATAAAGGAGGAGAGATGATTCTAAATCCTTGATGAGGACAAAAGCAGTAATTAGAAGCCTTACAACTGGGTAGTTCAAAGGAATAAAATACACGCGAGGAGAGATTTTTGCTGCCACTACCGTCTAGATTCGCTCCTCTTTCTAACTTGTGCCACTACCACTACTCTCCCTATTTAATTACCATTATTACTAGTAATATTTTAGATAAATGGTTCAGAGAACCGAAAAGTAGATAAATTAGACATGTGGGGAAACGTTTCCCCACACAATGGCTTCATCAGTCCATACAAAGGAGAATGGTGAAAAACAGGAGGAATTTGATGGAATTAGTCCCTCATCCTTGAGTTGATATTATCAGTCCATCTTTTTAAGATTGATGGGCTGATAACATTGACTCAAGGCTGTGGGACTGATTACCTCAAACTATTACTGTTCTTCACCATTCTCTTTTGTATTGACTGATGAAGCCACTGTGGGGAAACGTTTTCTCTAAAAAGATACCCAAAAAATGATACGTGTCTAATACATCTACTTTTAAGATTACTTCCACTACCAGCATTATATCTACCCCTTTCTACAAGTGAAAGATAAGATTTCGTTCGGATTTTTAACCCTGGAGGGTTAGCCACCCAAGACTTGACTTATTTCCGTTGTGGTCCTCAATCTTGTCCCCCAGAATGCGACCCACACCAGTCGACTAACACCCAGGTACCTATTTTCTGCTAGGTGAACAGGACAACAGGTGTAAGGAAAAGCGTCGAAATGTTTCCACCCCACCGGGAATCGAACCCTGGCCCTCCATGACGTTTCACTCTCCAGGAACTTCGTCAAACCTCCCGGAGAACACCACGTAGCCACAACACATTTGTTGCACGTGTGTCGTTTTCCCTAAGTCGTTAATCCCATCAACACTGCAATGCAAGCTTCGCAACACCACAACACGGCCATCATTTCACACCAATGATTTGAGTGTTGATACCCAAGAGCTTGTTAAATCTGTTATGCCCGTTATTCATGCTTCCAGTCTAGGCACTCAACATGTCAGTGTGGTGATAAATTAGACATGTGCAACATTTGGGTATCTTTAATGAGGAAACGTTTCGCCACACAGTGGCTTCATCAGTCCATACAAAGGAGGAAGGTGAACAGGAGTAGTTTGATGTAATCAGTCCCTCAGCCTTGAGTCGATGTAGTCAGTCCATCAATCTCAAGATTGATAGACTGTGGCGCGAAACGTTTCCTCATTGAAGATACACAAGTGTTGCACATGTGTAATTTATCAACTAGTCGGTTCTCTGAACCATTTATCTGCATATCAGTGTGAAATAAACCTTGGTAATAAATACCAACAAGTTGGTTTAGAAAAACACGTAGTAAACACTTGGACACAGAAAACGTTTCGGTCACCCTATGTCACTCACCTTACTTTCCGCCTATGTCTTTAAACCTCTATATTAGAAGTGAACAAGATCCCAGGACCGTAACGTTTCCTAACTTGTCCTAGTGTTTGCCTACGTGTTGTTCTGAATCAACATACCAGTATTCCTTCCTGAAAATGTACACGAGGCTTCAAGAAGATCCTGTCCTGAAATTCAACACAGATACCTAGATTACAGGGGTTCTTAATGGGGGTATGGGACTATCTCTGAAAAATTTAGATTTAATGGGGGGTATGGGACAATCAAAAATTTAGATTTGATGGGGGTACGGGACTATCTCTGAAAAAATTTAGATTTAATGGGGGGTATGGGACAATCAAAAATTTAGGTTTGATGGGGGTATGGGACTATCTCTGAAAAAATTTAGATTTAATGGGGGGTATGGGACAATCAAAAATTTAGATTTGATGGGGGTATGGGACTATCTCTGAAAAAATTAGATTTAATGGGGGGTATGGGACAATCAAAAATTTAGATTTGATGGGGGTATGGGACTATCTCTGAAAAAATTAGATTAGGGTACACTATCAGTTGTTCTATTGCTAGCGATCCATATGTATAACCAAGCTATTGACATCTTTTGAAGTCATACTGGTATCTAACAGGAGTGACGACGTCCCTAACAGTAGTAGTGGTGGTAATGATTCCTGTAATCTAGACATGTTATGATGACAGTCTGCAATCCACTGCTTACATATTCATCTAAACCAACATAGCTAAACCACCATGACTAAACCAACTCGCCTAAACCAACACGCTTAAACCAACTCTCCTAAACCAACTCTCCTAAACCAACTCTCCTAAACCAACTCGCCTAAACCAACTCGCCTAAACCAACTCGCCTAAACCAACTCGCCTAAACCAACTCGCCTAAACCAACTCGCCTAAACCAACTCGCCTAAACCAACTCGCCTAAACCAACTCGCCTAAACCAACTCGCCTAAACCAACTCGCCTAAACCAACTCGCCTAAACCAACTCGCCTAAACCAACTCGCCTAAACCAACTCGCCTAAACCAACTCGCCTAAACCAACTCGCCTAAACCAACTCGCCTAAACCAACTCGCCTAAACCAACTCGCCTAAACCAACTCGCCTAAACCAACTCGCCTAAACCAACTCGCCTAAACCAACTCGCCTAAACCAACTCGCCTAAACCAACTCGCCTAAACCAACTCGCCTAAACCAACTCGCCTAAACCAACTCGCCTAAACCAACTCGCCTAAACCAACTCGCCTAAACCAACTCGCCTAAACCAACTCGCCTAAACCAACTCGCCTAAACCAACTCGCCTAAACCAACTCGCCTAAACCAACTCGCCTAAACCAACTCGCCTAAACCAACTCGCCTAAACCAACTCGCCTAAACCAACTCGCCTAAACCAACTCGCCTAAAACTCGCCTAAACCAACACGCCTAAACCAACACGCCTAAACCAACTCGCCTAAACCAACACGCCTAAACCAACACGCCTAAACCAACACGCCTAAACCAACTCGCCTAAACCAACTCGCCTAAACCAACTCGCCTAAACCAACTCGCCTAAACCAACTCGCCTAAACCAACTCGCCTAAACCAACACGCCTAAACCAACACGCCTAAACCAACACGCCTAAACCAACACGCCTAAACCAACACGCCTAAACCAACACATCAAAGTCCAGTACTCCTGATCTGGAACGTCACATAAGCGTCCATTTGCCGAAACCTAATTTTTATCCTCATTGTACGTTATCCCAAAGTTTTTTTTTATTCATTCCAGTGTAAGAAACCCACAACTTCTCATTATATAAACCAAGATTTAATAATGTAATAATCTGTAAAAGAAATTTGACTTGTTTCATTCAATTCTTCATATTAATCCAGAATTTATTAGCCAAATTTCTGGCAAACAGGAAGTGTTATCCTGATTTAATTTCTGCTACACAGGATTCCTATGACCTGATATCCGGTCTGAATCAACTCTTCGAGATAGATAGATAGATAGACAGACACAGATAGACAGACACAGACAGACAGACACAGACAGACAGACACAGACAGACAGACACAGACAGACACAGACAGACAGACACAGACACAGACAGACACAGACAGACAGACAGACAGACACAGACAGACACAGACACAGACACAGACACAGACACAGACAGACACAGACAGACACAGACAGACACAGACAGACACAGACAGGCACAGACAGGCACAGACAGGCACAGACAGACACAGACAGACACAGACAGACACAGACAGACACAGACAGACACAGACAGACACAGACAGACACAGACAGACACAGATAAGATTTAGATATAGATAGATAGAGATAGATGGATGGGAGGCATGAGTGGTCAATGTTGCAGTAAAGAGACCAGATTGAAGACTTATGCAGTGTGAGGAAACGAAATTAAAATCTTTCTAAATTAAAAAAAATACGGAATATTGCATGATGAGAAAGAAATTGACTAAGACAGAACCAGCAGCACTATAAACACACATTCCAAGAAATATTAATTCCAGACGGTAGCTATTTCTCAAATTATATAGCCGGATACAAATGTTTGGAAAGGTTTCTGTGGTTATAATTTAAAATCCACCACCACAAAATCACAAAAGAGCCAGACACGAAAATTCCGAAACACAGCTACGATAAATATTCAGAAAATTACAGAGGAAGCGAATAAAGACAAGACAAAGCCTGATATAATGCAAGATTTCAATCATGCAATTACAGAGCCAGAGAACTGGAACAAGCACGGAAGCTCAGAGACACAGGGATAAGCTGCTTCACTTGATGAAGCTAGAACTTCTGAAACAACACATCAAAAACAACAGAGATTAGGATGGAATAACAGAATGGTGAGGGTTATACCTTGTTTTAAGCTTCAGCGAGGCAGAATGTAAAGGTTATACCTTGTTTTAAGCTTCAGCGAGGCAGAATGTAAAGGTTATACCTTGTTTTAAGCTTCAGCGAGGCAGAATGTAAAGGTTATACCTAGTTTTAAGCTCCAGCGAGGTAGAATGTAAAGGTTATACCTTGTTTTAAGCTCCAGCGAGGTAGAATGTAATGGTTATACCTAGTTTTAAGCTCCAGCGAGGTAGAATGTAAAGGTTATACCTAGTTTTAAGCTTCAGCGAGGCAGAATGTAAAGGTTATACCTAGTTTTAAGCTTCAGCGAGGCAGAATGTGAAGGTTATACCTTGTTTTAAGCTTCAGCGAGGCAGAATGTAAAGGTTATACCTTGTTTTAAGCTTCAGCGAGGCAGAATGTAAAGGTTATACCTAGTTTTAAGCTCCAGCGAGGTAGAATGTAAAGGTTATACCTTGTTTTAAGCTTCAGCGAGGCAGAATGTAAAGGTTATACCTAGTTTTAAGCTTCAGCGAGGCAGAATGTGAAGGTTATACCTTGTTTTAAGCTTCAGCGAGGCAGAATGTAAAGGTTATACCTTGTTTTAAGCTTCAGCGAGGCAGAATGTGAAGGTTATACCTTGTTTTAAGCTTCAGCGAGGCAGAATGTAAAGGTTATACCTAGTTTTAAGCTCCAGCGAGGTAGAATGTAAAGGTTATATCTTGTTTTAAGCTTCAGCGAGGTAGAATGCGATTCTATACCTTGTTTTAAGCTCCAGCGAGGTAGAAAGGCGAGGCTAAACCTCCTTCAACCTCCAGCGAGGCAGAACGGCGAAGCTAAACCTAGTTTCAACCCTGCAGTGTTCCTCCATTCTTATGTTTTTCGACACCACTTTTCACACCACCATAACGGAGAACACTGCAACAGGCCAACTGGTCCAAACTAGGCAGGTTCTTCTCGAACCCAAACATACTAACAAAAATATTTTCCCAACTCATTTTCAATGCAACCCACTGAATTAGTTTTTAGAACCTCTTAACTTATGTGGATGCGTGGAACAATCTTCCGAGTAGGGTGATCGAGGCTAGGACCTTGGGTAGCTTTAAAGAGAGACTGGACAATATACGAGTGGAAGGGGCTGGGTTTGGTGTCATTGGGTATGGGGGTATATTCTTGGGTAGCTTTGGGTAGGGGTGGTTTTGGTAAGGACCTGCCCTGTAGACCTTCTGCAGTTTTCCTTCATTTTTAAATTAAACCTCTCTCATTCACGTGTTTATATAGCCCATGCAAATATTCCCCACGTAGGAGAATAGCTTATAACTACATTTCGGTCCTACGTTTTATTCTCAAACACACACTCGAACACTACAGCCACTCAATACCCCGCACATATGCTGTATCCTATTGAAGATTGATGGACTGATCACATCGACTCAAGGTTGAGGGACTGATTACCTCATTCTCCTCCTGTTCAAGATTCTCCTTTGTATGGACTGATGAAGCCACTGTGTGGCGAAACATTTCCTCAATAAAGATACCCAAGAGTTGCACATGTGTAATTTATCACCCCTAAGTATCACCAAACACACGCACCCCACCCATCTGTCCCTACACGCACACCCTCCCAACTCAATTCTCCTTTCAAACACCCCTCCACGCACACAAACACCGTCACCAAACACCCCCACCCGTCTCCAAACATATACACGGTGGAACGGAACACCGCTGTGTCCACCCAGCTGGTAAGAATGTTAGGTTCGTTGTGCCTTGCTCTCAGCCTAACGAAGACAGCACAAGCAATCATAATGGCGTGTCAACATTGTTATCTTCCAGGCAGACCGGCACACGCCATGGTTTATACACAATTACGCATTTTGCTTATTCCTATTTTCTTTCTTATTCCCAATTAGCATCAGGACAAACATACTCAAAGAATTAGAGGAAATATTCATGGTTAAGAATATCCATGTTTGGGTCATCATACTGAGAAAGGATGCGCATTTATGGAGGGTAACAGTCTTCTGTTTTTTTTTTTTTTTTTCTAGAGACTCCCGTAGTTCAGTTGGTAATGCACTCTGCTCAGACATTGAGTGTCTATGGTTCGATCCCCGGTACGACTGAAAACATTGGGCATGTTTCCTTAAAACACCACCTGTCCCAGTTCACCTAGCAATAAGTAGGTACCTGGGTGTTTGCGACTAGTGTGGATGGCATCCTGTGGACAAGATTAACCCAAGTTGTGAGAAATCCTCTACATTACCAGGGGCTTCCTATATAGTATGTCACTGATGTCAGCTATGGTCTGTATAAGTTGTATCGTGTACTTGTAGAAATTATACCCCCTCATCCTTATAAAAGCTAGATATTCTCCCCTAAAAGAGCTAGATATTCTCCCCTAAAAGAGCTAGATATTCTCCCCTAAAAGAGCTAGATATTCTCCCCTAAAAGAGCTAGATATTCTCCCCTAAAAGAGCTAGATATCCTCCCCTAAAAGAGCTAGATATCCTCCCCTAAAAGAGCTAGATATTCTCCCCTAAAAGAGCTAGATATTCTCCCCTAAAAGAGCTAGATATTCTCCCCTAAAAGAGCTAGATATTCTCCCCTAAAAGAGCTAGATATTCTCCCCTAAAAGAGCTAGATATTCTCCCCTAAAAGAGCTAGATATTCTCCCCTAAAAGTGCTAGATATCCTCCCCTAAAAGAGCTAGATATCCTCCCCTAAATGAGCTAGATATCCTCCCCTAAATGAGCTAGATATCCTCCCCTAAAAGAGCTAGATATCCTCCCCTAAAAGAGCTAGATATCCTCCCCTAAAAGAGCTAGATATCCTCCCCTAAAAGAGCTAGATATCCTCCCCTAAAAGAGCTAGATATCCTCCCCTAAAAGAGCTAGATATCCTCCCCTAAAAGAGCTAGATATCATCCCCCTAAAATAGCTAGATATCCTCCCTTAAAAAAAGCTAGATATCCTCCCTTAAAAAAAGCTAGATATCCTCCCTTAAAAAAAAGCTAGATATCGTCCCCTAAAAGAGCTAGATATCATCCCCCTAAAATAGCTAGATATCCTCCCTTAAAAAAAGCTAGACATCCTCTATTAAAAATAGCTCTATATCCTCCATTAAAAAAGCTAGATATCCTCCCATAAAAAAGCTAGATATCCTCCCTTAAAAAAAGCTAGATATCCTCCCTTAAAAAAGCTAGATATCCTCCCTTAAAAAAAGCTAGATATCCTCCCTTAAAAAAAGCTAGATATCCTCTATTAAAAATAGCTCTATATCCTCCATTAAAAAAAGCTAGATATCCTCCCTTAAAAAAAGCTAGATATCCTCCCTTAAAAAAAAGCTAGATATCCTCCCTTAAAAAAAGCTAGATATCCTCCCTTAAAAAAAGCTAGATATCCTCCCTTAAAAAAAGCTAGATATCCTCCCTTAAAAAAAGCTAGATATCCTCCCTTAAAAAAAGCTAGATATCCTCCCTTAAAAAAAGCTAGATATCCTCCCTTAAAAAAAGCTAGATATCCTCCCTTAAAAAAAGCTAGATATCCTCCCTTAAAAATTGTAAACATCCCGTCTCCATCACTGAGCCAAGATTTATTCTAAGACAGGAAGTTATGCCTTTTTGCTAGAAGGTAAAATCCCAAGTAATATTTCACGTTATGGCTGCGTGGTGAGGCACATGTGTTGTTCTGTGGAAACATCTTGTTTTGGCCGCCAGGCAAACATATCGTCGTTTTTAAGAGACATTGTTAAACGAGGTTTTTATTCACGAGTTTTCTAAAAAAAAAATAAACTTTTTTTGCTTCTGCAGACTGTTAGCCATGTAAATTTGCAACTTGCAACCACTCCTCTTCAATTTTGCAGGTAATTCGTGCACACTAGTTTTTACGTGAAAAAATGTGAATGTACTTCACTATACGTAACTCGGGGAAGTGGGTCAGTCTTGGGTGAATATTTTTTCAGTGGGCTTGGGTTTGAGAAGGACCTGCCAAGTATGGGCCAGTAGATTTGTTGCAGGTATTCCACTTTGTTGATAGACTGACCACCTTGTTCCAGACCATGGAGCTGGACTCTCCTCCAGGCTCAGGGACTGACCACCTTGTTCCAGACCATGGAGCTGGACTCTCCTCCAGGCTCAGGGACTGACCACCTTGTTCCAGACCATGGAGCTGGACTCTCCTCCAGGCTCAGGGACTGACCACCTTGTTCCAGACCATGGAGCTGGACTCTCCTCCAGGCTGAGGGACTGACCACCTTGTTCCAGACCATGGAGCTGGACTCTCCTCCAGGCTGAGGGACTCACCACCTTGTTCCAGACCATGGAGCTGAACTTCTCCAGGCTGAGGGACTCACCACCTTGTTCCAGACCATGGAGCTGGACTCTCCTCCAGGCTCAGGGACTGACCACCTTGTTCCAGACCATGGAGCTGGACTCTCCTCCAGGCTGAGGGACTGACCACCTTGTTCCAGACCATGGAGCTGAACTCTTCTTCAGGCTGAGGGACTGACCACCTCAAATACTATTTCTCCAAGGCTGATGTACTGATTATACCATTATTTCCCTACTACTGCTCTATTCGCCTAAAGCCGCCTACTGTGAAGGCGAGAATTTTCATCAATAAAGATTACCCAACTGTTGTACACGTCTCTCTATCCCTAAATAATTTAGGATTTGATCCATCACGTTAATTCCTCTGAAAATAATCCATACTACTTAGTTAAGAAGCAAAGACACAAGACACTTCATCAGTAATGTAATTCTGTACCTCTTCCCCCCACCCCAAGTTGACCAAAAAGTAATTAGCACACTAAAATCAGTAAAAAATAAAGTAAGAAGAATATAGAGGGTGCTACTGGCATCTTGGAAGCCATAGAAGACATTCTGGGCGAAGAGGCAGAAATCGAAAATAGTGTCCAAAAGTCAGCAACACTCCACAAGTCTGGCAGAGAGGGGGTACCTGCTGAGAGAGAGGAGTACCTGCTGAGAGAGAGGGGGTACCTGCTGAGAGAGAGGGGGTACCTGCTGAGAGGGGGGTACCTGCTGAGAGGGGGGTACCTGCTGAGAGAGAGGGGGGGTACCTGCTGAGAGAGGGGGGGTACCTGCTGAGAGAGAGGGGGTACCTGCTGAGAGAGAGGGGGTACCTGCTGAGAGAGAGGGGGTACCTGCTGAGAGGGGGGTACCTGCTGAGAGGGGGGTACCTGCTGAGAGGGGTGCCTGCTCAGAGAGAGGGGGTACCTGCTGAGAGGGGTACCTGCTGAGAGGGGTACCTGCTGAGAGAGAGGGGGGTACCTGCTGAGAGAGAGGGTGGTACCTGCTGAGAGAGAGGGTGGTACCTACAGAGAGAGGGGGTACCTACAGAGAGAGGGGGTACCTACAGAGAGAGAGGGGGTACCTGCAGAGAGAGAGGGGGTACCTGCAGAGAGAGAGGGGGTACCTGCAGAGAGAGAGGGGGTGCCTGCAGAGAGAGAGGGGGGTACCTGCTGAGAGAGAGGGGGTACCTGCAGAGAGAGAGGGGGTACCTGCAGAGAGAGGGGGGGGTACCTGCAGAGAGAGAGGGGGTGCCTGCAGAGAGAGGAGGGGTGCCTGCAGAGAGAGAGGAGGGGTGCCTGCAGAGAGAGAGAGGAGGGGTGCCTGCAGAGAGAGAGAGGAGGGGTGCCTGCAGAGAGAGAGAGAGGAGGGGTGCCTGCAGAGAGAGAGAGGAGGGGTGCCTGCAGAGAGAGAGAGGAATGGTGCCTGCAGAGAGAGAGGAATGGTGCCTGCAGAGAGAGAGAGGAGGGGTGCCTGCAGAGAGAGAGAGAGAGAGAGAGAGGGGTGCCTGCAGAGAGAGAGGGGAGGGGTGCCTGCAGAGAGAGAGAGAGGAGGGGTGCCTGCAGAGAGAGAGGGGGGGGTGCCTGCAGAGAGAGAGGGGGAGGTGCCTGCAGAGAGAGAGGGGGAGGTGCCTGCAGAGAGAGGGGGGGAGGTGCCTGCAGAGAGAGGAGGGGTGCCTGCAGAGAGAGGAGTAGTGCCTGCAGAGAGAGGAGGAGTGCCTGCAGAGAGAGGAGGAGTGCCTGCAGAGAGAGGAGGAGTGCCTGCAGAGAGAGGAGGAGTGCCTGCAGAGAGAGGAGGAGTGCCTGCAGAGAGAGGAGTGCCTGCAGAGAGAGAGGAGTGCCTGCAGAGAGAGAGGAGTGCCTGCAGAGAGAGGAGGAGTACCTGGAGAGAGAGAGAGGAGGGGTGCCTGCAGAGAGAGAGGAGGGGTGCCTGCAGAGAGAGAGAGCAGGGGTGCCTGCAGAGAGAGAGAGCAGGGGTGCCTGCAGAGAGAGAGAGCAGGGGTGCCTGCAGAGAGAGAGAGCAGGGGTGCCTGCAGAGAGAGAGAGCAGGGGTGCCTGCAGAGAGAGAGAGAGCAGGGGTGCCTGCAGAGAGAGCGAGCAGGGGTACCTGCAGAGAGAGAGAGCAGGGGTACCTGCAGAGAGAGAGAGCAGGGGTACCTGCAGAGAGAGAGCAGGGGTAGCTGCAGAGAGAGAGAGCAGGGGTACCTGCAGAGAGAGAGCAGGGGTACCTGCAGAGAGAGCAGGGGTACCTGCAGAGAGAGAGCAGGGGTACCTGCAGAGAGAGCAGGGGTACCTGCAGAGAGAGAGCAGGGGTACCTGCAGAGAGAGAGCAGGGGTACCTGCAGAGAGAGAGCAGGGGTACCTGCAGAGAGAGAGCAGGGGTACCTGCAGAGAGAGAGCAGGGGTACCTGCAGAGAGAGAGCAGGGGTACCTGCAGAGAGAGAGCAGGGGTACCTGCAGAGAGAGAGCAGGGGTACCTGCAGAGAGAGAGCAGGGGTACCTGCAGAGAGAGAGCAGGGGTACCTGCAGAGAGAGAGCAGGGGTACCTGCAGAGAGAGAGCAGGGGTACCTGCAGAGAGAGAGCTGGGGTACCTGCAGAGAGAGAGCAGGGGTACCTGCAGAGAGAGAGCAGGGGTACCTGCAGAGAGAGAGCAGGGGTACCTGCAGAGAGAGAGCTGGGGTACCTGCAGAGAGAGAGCTGGGGTACCTGCAGAGAGAGAGCAGGGGTACCTGCAGAGAGAGAGCAGGGGTGCCTGCAGAGAGAGAGCAGGGGTACCTGCAGAGAGAGAGCAGGGGTAACTGCAGAGAGAGAGCAGGGGTAACTGCAGAGAGAGCAGGGGTAACTGCAGAGGGAGCAGGGGTAACTGCAGAGGGAGCAGGGGTAACTGCAGAGGGAGCAGGGGTAACTGCAGAGGGAGCAGGGGTAACTGCAGAGGGAGCAGGGGTAACTGCAGAGGGAGCAGGGGTAACTGCAGAGGGAGGAGGGGTACCTGCAGAGAGGAGAGGTACCTGCAGAGAGGAGGGGTACCTGCAGAGAGAGGAGGGGTACCTGCAGAGAGAGGAGGGGTACCTGCAGAGAGAGGAGGGGTACCTGCAGAGAGAGGAGGGGTACCTGCAGAGAGAGAGAGGAGGGGTACCTGCAGAGAGAGAGAGGAGGGGTACCTGCAGAGAGAGAGAGGAGGGGTGACTGCAGAGAGAGAGAGGAGGGGTGACTGCAGAGAGAGAGAGGAGGGGTAACTGCAGAGAGAGAGAGGAGGGGTAACTGCAGAGAGAGAGAGGAGGGGTAACTGCAGAGAGAGAGAGGAGGGGTAACTGCAGAGAGAGAGAGAGGAGGGGTAACTGCAGAGAGAGAGAGGAGGGGTAACTGCAGAGAGAGAGAGGAGGGGTAACTGCAGAGAGAGAGAGGAGGGGTAACTGCAGAGAGAGGAGGGGTACCTGCAGAGAGAGGAGGGGTACCTGCAGTGAGAGGAGGGGTACCTGCAGAGAGAGGAGGGGTAACTGCAGAGAGAGGAGGGGTACCTGCAGAGAGGGGAGGGGTAACTGCAGAGAGAGGAGGGGTACCTGCAGAGAGAGGAGGGGTACCTGCAGAGAGAGGAGGGGTAACTGCAGAGAGAGGAGGGGTAACTGCAGAGAGAGGAGGGGTAACTGCAGAGAGAGGAGGGGTAACTGCAGAGAGAGGAGGGGTAACTGCAGAGAGAGGAGGGGTAACTGCAGAGGGAGGAGGGGTAACTGCAGAGGGAGGAGGGGTAACTGCAGAGGGAGGAAGGGTAACTGCAGAGAGAGGAGGGGTAACTGCAGAGAGAGGAGGGGTAACTGCAGAGAGAGGAGGGGTAACTGCAGAGAGAGGAGGGGTACCTGCAGAGAGAGGAGGGGTACCTGCAGAGAGGGGAGGGGTACCTGCAGAGAGGGGAGGGGTACCTGCAGAGAGGGGAGGGGTAACTGCAGAGAGGGGAGGGGTAACTGCAGAGAGGGGAGGGGTAACTGCAGAGAGGGGAGGGGTAACTGCAGAGAGGGGAGGGGTAACTGCAGAGAGGGGAGGGGTAACTGCAGAGAGGGGAGGGGTAACTGCAGAGAGGGGAGGGGTAACTGCAGAGAGAGGAGGGGTAACTGCAGAGAGGGGAGGGGTAACTGCAGAGAGGGGAGGGGTAACTGCAGAGAGGGGAGGGGTAACTGCAGAGAGGGGAGGGGTAACTGCAGAGAGGGGAGGGGTACCTGCAGAGAGGGGAGGGGTACCTGCATCGTAAACTGTCTTTAATAAAGCTGATATATAGTATAGATGCGAGGTCATCTTAAGTAATTAGACATCGTAGCAACACACCTAAATGGTCTACAATCCAGAGATGTGCAACATCTGGGGTATCTCATTGTAGACTTTACTATCCACTGGCTTCATTATTACAGCAGAAAGACAATGTTTAGAGAAAGATTAGGTAATCATTCCCTGAGCCCTGAAGTTGAAGACTACCGTAGTCTTGAATATGTAACGGGGCCAGGAGCTAGGACTCGACCCCTGCAACCTCAACTAGGTGAGTACAGGCAGTAAGCTTGGTGCTTATATATTGGCATCAGATCATCCTACCCGTGTTTCAGACTCTCTAAAACTACTTTAGTCTGGCCGTTATGTCCTGTGTCGACAAAGCCAGTAGATGGTGAAAAGTCTACAAATATAGATTCCCAGATGTTACACTTGCCTAATTCTTAATCCTCTGTATTGCATACCATTCGTGTACCTATTGGAGGGTGTGTTGGGGGGTCGACGCCCCCGGGACATCCTCCAGCATCCCTCAAGCGAACTGCCAACATCAGAAAGTCTGACACACCACACTGCAGCTTCGACCTCCTGATATATTTACAGAAAATAACGTCATTATTAATTCCACGTCCGTGTCATGTAAACTTGTGGAAACTGCCTTGAGGTAAAGTTATAATGTGGTTTGCTGCGTTATTACTGAAGTTAAGGCAGCCACACTGCCGTGAATACAGCCTTCAGGGTCTACACAAGCCAGCCAGCACAACCAGGCACTTTTAAGTGCAAGAAACCTTAATGCGGTTTCTAGCCTGTTTTTTTAAATATTTCTAAACTTCGTCCTGTACTTCATAACGAATGTAACACATGGAATATACTAACGGTACGTGAGGTGGAGATAAATGGTGTAAATTACCGACACGATGGTAAAATGACTTGACCTGAGCTCTGGTAACGAAGGGAGGAACTAGGGTTATAATGGAATTAAGGGAAAATGGTGGGTGGGAAAAGTGATGGTGGGGTAACTAAGGTAAACAAATGCATTATAATGAGATCCTTTATTGACAACGTTTCGCCCATGCAGTGGGATTTATCAGATCATAAATAGATCGACCTGGGTGAATAGTACACGAATATTCAATGGGTGGGGAGTCAGGTTGAGAATGCTATTGGGTAGGTTGGATTTTAGACGGACCTTTGAGGAACCAACCTAGTCAGCACTCGTGCACTATTCACCCAGGTAGATCTGTTTGTGACTTGATAAAGCCAACTATGTGGGCGAAACGTTGTCAAAGGATAACATTATAATGCATATGTGCTACTTGAGGAGCCACCAAATAAAAGGCTCGACATGTAGCAAAGTCCTAGGCTATTTTACACTGAGAACAGTGCCAGGGGCCCAAGACTGCCCAACTGCCTTCCGGCATAAGGATTACCAGTAGACCCCTAACGGTCTTCAAGAGGGAGCTGGCCAGCCACCTGAAGTCAGTACCTGATCGGTCGGGATGTGGTTCGTACGTCGATTTGCGTGCGACCAACAGTAACAGCCGGGTTGATCAGACCCTGGTCCACTGTAAGGCCTTGTCAAGACCCCTGTTCGAGAACGGCTAAACACTCCCTTTCTGGTACAAGAGAGAATATATCGTGATGAACTGAACCAACAGAAAAATATACCAGGAGGAAATATTCTAGCAGGGAATACGCCAGGGTGCAATATACTAGCAGCGAATATACCAGGATGGAATGTACTGGTCTGGGAATACACCAGGATGGAATGTACTGGTAGGGAATACACCAGGATGGAATGTACTGGTAGGGAATACACCAGGATGGAATGTACTGGTAGGGAATACGCCAGGATGGAATGTACTGGTAGGGAATACGCCAGGATGGAATGTACTGGTAGGGAATACGCCAGGATGGAATGTACTGGTAGGGAATACGCCAGGATGGAATGTACTGGTAGGGAATACGCCAGGATGGAATGTACTGGTAGGGAATACGCCAGGATGGAATGTACTGGTAGGGAATACGCCAGGATGGAATGTACTGGTAGGGAATACGCCAGGATGGAATGTACTGGTAGGGAATACGCCAGGATGGAATGTACTGGTAGGGAATACGCCAGGATGGAATGTACTGGTAGGGAATACGCCAGGATGGAATGTACTGGTAGGGAATACGCCAGGATGGAATGTACTGGTAGGGAATACGCCAGGATGGAATGTACTGGTAGGGAATACACCAGGATGGAATGTACTGGTAGGGAATACACCAGGATGGAATGTACTGGTAGGGAATACACCAGGATGGAATGTACTGGTAGGGAATACACCAGGATGGAATGTACTGGTAGGGAATACACCAGGATGGAATGTACTGGTAGGGAATACACCAGGATGGAATGTACTGGTAGGGAATACATCAGGATGGAATGTACTAGCAGGGAATACACCAGAATGGAATATGCTGGCATATTATACACCAGGATGGAATATACTAGCATGAAATATACCAGAAGGGATACACACACACACACACACACACACACACACACACACACACACACACAGTCCAGCAAGTTGGTAAACACACCGGGCGTCAGCAACCACAATTCCACCACGAAAACAATATATTAATGGGTGGCAGAGAGTAATAGGAAATGCAATACAGAAAACGTACAATTCATAGGGATTGTCTAGATTAAATGCCCGGAGGTATAATTCACACAGTACACAGCAACACATTTGTAAAATGACAAAGGTACCGAGTACCAGAGAGAGACCAGGTGACAATAACAAATATTGTTAGTTTATGCCCGGCATATTA
>NW_027195081.1:447500-452014 GCF_038502225.1 Cherax quadricarinatus
ACTAACCTGTAAAAGAGAAAATATAATATAATTCACTGGCTCACCTCTCAAACTGATAAATATCACAGGAATAATTAGTGTTTAAAACTCATTATTATTATTATAATCAAGGGGAAGCGCTAAACCCGGAGGGTTATACAGCGCCTGGGGGGGATGTGGAAGGCATTCAGGCTTAATTCGGGGAACTGGAGCACAGATCCAATTCCCTAAATCAAGAGCCCTTGACCAACATCAAGGAACCTTCCTTGAGGGGTTAAAACTCCCAGAAAGAGGAGAGTAGCACTGACGGGTTTAGAAGAAAATAAGGCTGTCCCAGCTGCTAGGTTTATATTTGGTATAAATGGTTTAGAAAACCGACAGGTTTAGAAAAACCGACAAGTTCATTTAGAAAACCAAGTTTAGAAAAACCAAGTGTCTCATTTAACGACACATTTTACTCCAGAAAAAGTATATCAACTAACTACAATGACTAAAACATAATAAACGTTTGTCGTGTGAAACGTTTTAGCGTCAGAACCGAAACGTTTCCTAATAAATGCAATATGAAGGAGGGGGGAGGGGTCGCTATCCTGCTGCGAGACCAGCCCGTTGTGAATCGAAGAGAGGAGGGGGGAGGGACGATGAGTGAGGGTGGAGGGGTTGTGTGTGGGGGAGAGGGTGGCACTTGTGCGTCTATAGGCCGGCGGAGGGGGGGATGTGCTGGTGTATCATCTCCGGTCTCCCCCCCTCCTCCGTGACAGTCGTGGGAGGGGTGACGTAGGAAGGACGTGGCACAGCAAGGGGCAGATTTTTGCTCAGTAGTATTGGGGGACCTTCTGCAGGTGGTGGGTTTGTGGTATGTGGGTAGGGGTGAAGCGTGAGAGGTGGAGCACACGTTGGGGGGAGGGTATGCTGTTCAACTAGACCGCCTGTACTTAACACGACTGCGAGGGTCGAGAGGTTGTGTGTGGTGGACATGGCATTTTCGGATCATTGGGTGGTAGTGGTGGAATTGGGGTGGGATGGGTTGCTGAAGAGGTATCGGAGTTATTGGAAATTGAACGTTAGGCTCCTCGAGGAAGAGGAGTGGAGGGTGAGGTTTGTGGGGTTGTAGAATGGGTTATGGCCTGGGGAGGGAGCTGTTGGGGTTGGTGGGCTGGGGTTAATTTGAAGGGTGGGGCTATGAGAGTATATGTAAAGAGGGGGTTCCTCCGAATGGGGGAGTGTAAGGGGGGTGGGTTGGAACTTTTGCTTGAGGGTGTCCGGAGATGGTGAGGTGGGGGAGGAGGACCTGCGTGAGTGTGAGGACATGTCCTCACACTCACATATGCAGGTGGGGGAGGGGGTTCTTGAGGCAGTGTTGGGGAAAGGGAGGTGGCGATGGTGGAAGGGGAGTACCATATACGCGTGGGAGGATATTTGGGGTAGGCTACACATACTGCCTCAGAAGGAGGTTATGTTCAGGGTCCTCCATGGTATCCTGCCGTCGGGAGTGATTCTCAGAGACCAGAGGATACGGGAAGAGGGTGTATGTGTTGGGTTTGTGGGTGAGAACGCTGCTTTTCATGCAGTTTATTTTTGCGAAGTAAAGAGTGGATGGGGAGGGTGATGGGGGGTCGGGATTTCGGTTTTGCGAGCGTTGAGTCTGGATGTGGGAGGAGTTTTGCGCCCTTGTGCAGCAAGCTGTGGCTTGCCTCATCGTGGATTTTGTGTGTCGTGGGCGATGAGGCATCAGGCTGAAGGGGGGGGGGTGACGTGTACTTAGCTCAGTGGTGACGTGTACTTAGCTCAGTGGTGACGTGTACTTAGCTCAGTGGTGACGTGTACTTAGCTCTGTGAAGACCTATTTGTGTGCTCTCTGTGAATCTGAACCAGGATGCCTTCTCTTGAGCAACTTTACCAGCAGCTGAGAGAGGAGCTCAGAGTTGCTAAGATGGAGATACGGCGATTAACGGAGGAGAACAAGAGGATTCGTAGTAATCCTTCTGTTGTGAGTCCCCAGGTTAAGAGGGGAGCTTGGTCAGTGGTCGGGCAACATGGAACCAAGCTGAAGATCAAGAAAACGGTTGGAGAGGCTGAAACAACGAGAAACCAGAAGACTACCGTGGAAACTTCCAACTCATTCTCGGTGCTACCTGACGAATGTGAGTGTTCTGCTGGGAATGCCACAACGAGCACCAAAGAAGCATTGGCAGACGTGAGTAAGACATCCCTAGAAACCCCAACGAAGACCATCGAGAACGTCTTGACGAATTCTACAAGTGGTGTAATGCTACCTGGCGAATGTGAGTCGACTACTCGGAGCATCACGACGGACGACGCCAAGGAAGGTAAAAACATTGTTGTTGTTGGGGATAGCCAGATTAGGTACATGGATAGGGCATTCTGTTTGAAGGATAGGAGTAGGAGGCAGAGAGTGTGTTTTCCTGGGGCTGGGATGAAGGATATTGTTAGCCGTCTGGATGACATCATGAGAGGTAATGGGAGCAATCCTATTATCTGTCTCAGTGCTGGAGGCAACGATGTTGGCAGACGTAGGAGTGAGGACCTGATTAGCAGGTATAGGTCAGCAATAGAGATAATTAGGAGGAAGGGGGGGAAACCTGTCATATGTGGCATTTTGCCAAGGAGAGGAGTTGGAAATGAATGGTTGTCCAGAGCAATTGGTGTCAATTGCTGGCTGGACAAGTACTGTAAGGAAAATGCAGTAACATTCATTGACAACTGGGACCTCTTCTATGGCCGAAATGACATGTATGCCAGGGATGGGGTTCACTTATCTAGGTGTGGGGTGGGAGCACTGGCCAACGCTGTGGAGGGAGCTGTTAGGTCTTTAAACTAGGAATAGTTAGTGGTATGGGTTTTGGCGGGAAAACTGTGAAGTCGCAAGGTAGTAACATGAGTACTAGGAGAACTAGTAATAGGCAAAATGAGGTGGATATTGGAAAGCCAGTGGCACTAATTGACAAGGACAGTAATAAGTTTAGTGGAATAACAGAAAGGAGCAGGAAGGGTAAAGAGAGTGGAGGGTCAATAAAAATTTATTACACAAATAGTCGCAGTGCTAGGAATAAGATGGACGAGTTGAGACTAGTTGCTAGTGCAGGTAACATAGATGTATTTGCCATTACTGAGACGTGGTTTAATTCAAAAAGTCGGGACATGCCTGCAGAATGTCACATTCAGGGTTTTAAATTGTTCCAAGTAGATAGAAGTATCGGGAAGGGGGGTGGGGTGGCATTGTATGTCCGAGATCGCTTGAACTGTTGCATAAAAACGGGTATTAAGTCTGAAGTAACACATACAGAGTCTGTTTGGATAGAATTTTCAGAGGGGCATGAAAAATTAATTTTAGGTGTGATATTCCGTCCCCCAAATTTAGATAGGGACCAAGGGAGACTACTATGGGAGGAAATTGTTAGGGCCACAAGGCACGATAATGTAGTAATTCTAGGAGACTTTAACTTTAGTCATATTGATTGGAATTTCTTGACTGGGAATTTAGAATCATACGATTTCTTAGAAGTAGTTCAGGATTGTTTTTTGAAGCAGTTTGTGACAGAACATACAAGGGGAAATAACCTGCTTGACTTAGTTCTGGCAAACAATGAATCCCTTGTTAATAATTTAGAAGTTTCAGAGGAACTGGGTGCTAGCGACCACAAATCAATTACATTTAGAATTGAATGGAAGTATGATAGTAGGGATAATTCAGTAACAGTCCCAGATTTTCGCTTAGCAGATTACGATGGGCTTAGAGAACACTTATCATCTGTTGACTGGGGTAACGAAGAGAGCTATCAATATGACAGTTTTCTGAACACAATACATGCTGCTCAAAGAACGTTTATCCCTTATAAGGAAATTAGATCAAATAGAAATGACCCAAAATGGATGAATAATAGGCTGAAATATCTACTAGGGCATAAGAAAGGAATTTATAGGCGTATCAAAAGAGGCGAGGGTCACCTTATGAATCAGTATATTGACATTAAGAGGGACATTAAAAAGGGGATAAGAAAAGCTAAAAGGGACTATGAAATTAAAGTTGCTAGGGATTCTAAAACTAACCCAAAAAGTTTTTTCCAGGTATATAGAACAAAAGTCAGAGATAAGATAGGTCCCCTTAAAAATAACTATGGGCATCTTACTGACAAAGAGAATGAAATGTGCTCGATTTTAAATAATTATTTTCTCTCGGTTTTTACACAGGAAGACACTAATAATATTCCGGTAATTAATTTTTATAGTGGATCAGAAGAAGATAAATTATGTAACATCACAGTCACTAGTGAAATGGTTGTGAAGCAGATAGACCGACTGAAGCAAAATAAGTCACCGGGTCCTGATGAGGTTTTTTCAAGGGTTCTTAAGGAATGCAAAATGGAAGTCTGTGAACCATTAACTAATATTTTTAATTTATCTCTTCAAACAGGTGTAGTGTCTGATATGTGGAAGATGGCTAATGTAATTCCTATTTTTAAAACAGGGGACAAGTCGTTACCGTCAAATTACCGCCCAATAAGCCTGACCTC